>NW_026733400.1:0-47290 GCF_028476545.2 Physella acuta
CACAAGCCATCATCGCCCTAGTCACGTGATAGCGAAGATATTGTATCATCTCGCCCGAGCGCGTGCCACGGAATTGTTGAGAAACGAAGTTTAAAAAATGTCCCCACAACAAAATTGAAGCTTTAACGTCGTTACCTTTAAAAAAAAAACTCAGCTTCTCAACGGCACAAATTGTCTAGAAGGAATTTCGTTTTTTTTTAAAGATTCTGCTAAACAAACTAGTCTAGCAAAAGCCAGATATTTACGCTGTGTTCGAAAATTCGGATTCAAATTCAGAAAGGAACGTTCATGTTATAGTCACTATTGAAACGGCGGCTATTCATTCAATGCTGGTTATATATATATATATATATATATATATATATATATATATATATATATATATATATATATTATATATATATATATATATATATATATATATATATATACTTATATAGATGGATTAACACATAAGTTTTTACGATTCTCAACCAAACCGTTTACCTCATGCTTATTTTGTAACGTTGAGTTAATGTAATTTCCCCCCCCCCCCCCCCACTCACGCCCTCCCCTCCCCCTACCCCCCACGGCGATTGCTTTAAACTGTGCTCAGATATAATACTAACGATTTTTTAATCTATAATCGGTTATAAATACAGCTTGATATAGCATGTTTTCTCTATCATTAGCAGGTTTACGTCATGGTGTCACCCCCCCCCCCCCCCACCCTTGTCGGGATTTGTAAATTTGCTCTTAAAAGACTATTTCACACTCTAATTTATCACTTAATTAAGTGGAATTGTCATTTTTCTCTATATATTTTGCTATTTTTTTTGCCCTTGGTGTCATCCCCCCCCCCCCCCCCAAATGGTATCACCCGGTGCGGTCCGCCCCCCGCCCCCCCCCCCCTCGCTACGCCACTGGTGTGTGTGTGTGTGTGTACGAATAGTTTTTGAGAGACAAACCCACCCCGTGTTTATAAATTTACGCCTATGCAACCACTTTGTGTGATAGGGCAACGAAGAGCAGCCACCCCCTGCCCCTGCACACAGAGCTAAGCGCTAAAACTCTGTGAGGCGGCCCTTGGCATTATCTTTCCTGATCGATAACAAGACAAAGACAATTTCCAAGGAGGATGGTTGGGGTGTGGTGGAGGGGGGGGGGGGGAGAGACTCCGGGGGGGAGGTGGTGTTGGGGAGGAGATTAAAATCTGGCAGCCCGATTGGATTTGAGGTCCGGGGCAAAGTGAAAAAAAAGAGGGGGAGTGGGGGGGGGGGGGGTTAGATTGTCCTGAGCTTTATTTACGTCTTTCAGTTTTAGCTGCCCAGCCGCGGCCCGTTAAATCTAGGGGATAATCTCTCTTTATCTTCGTGTCTGTGTTGCAAGTGTTCCCAAACTGTCGGAGACAAAAAATTCTTAATGTATGCACCCAGCATTCATCGTGCACTCGTGTAGCTAACGAACGCATTTTTAAAAATTGTGACTGCATAGTTTGTAGCAAGGTATTTGGTATCAAGCTGATGACGTAGGGGTCATCCATAAATGACGTCACTCTTTTTTTTGAAGATTTTTACCTGCCCCCTCCCCTCCGTCTCACATTGTCACAAAAAGCCAGACACCCCCCCTCTAAAATGACGTCACACTTCCGCCTACACCCCCCCCCCCCCTCAAATTTGCAGTTGAATTTTTCTTAAAACATCGATTTTTTTTTCCAAAATCTTGTCTGAAACTCTGACGACAGAGAGTATTTTAATTAATTTCTATTAAAATTTATTAAAACAGTTTTCTAAAATGCAAAAATAACGTCTAAAATTAGTTTTCTAGCATTGCTTTTTACTTTCTCGTATATACGAAGTATAGAGAAAGTATTGTAATCGTGCACAAAAATCACTTGAAATTTTAACAATTTTCACCGTATTACACCTAAGTCCTTCATCACATCCGAAGTATAGAGGACTTATTTTAATCGGGCAAAAATTATCAATCCAGATTTATCAAAATTAAGAGGTTTTATGCGTAATCCAGTCTGAAAAACTGGGCTTTGCAATTCTGTCCGTATGTCTGTGTGTCTGTGTGTGTGTGTGTGTGTGTGTGTGTGTGTAAACACGATAACTTGAGTACCGTTACAGCTAGGTTGATGAAATTTCATATATAAGTATTTTATCAAAATCGTAGATCCGTATCAACTTTTGAGCGATTTCAGATAACCGGAAGTGGTACTTTTTCTACTTTGAATTTTTCAAAAGCCTATAACTTGAGTACTATTTCAGATAGATATATGAAATTTCACACGTAAGTAAAAGATCTAATTCTCTCCGATTTCTCAAAAAACTAATGTAAATTTTTTTTTAAAGTACTAATAATATTGCGCACTATTATGCACTTTTTATTTGGCGTTCACTTGGTGTGCAATTATTTTGTCTACGAGATTTTATTCTATTTTTAAAACTTTAAGTCTTTAAAATGTATAAAAATCATGTCTATAGCCCGAGTTCCCATCCCCTGTTGTTTTATATAAGAATATTCGAGAAAGTTTAGGGGAGATCACTCCCGGTTTATTTATAATGCAAAAGTGTGACGTTGCTCCATCTGAACCACCCTCCCCCTCATCACACAACGTCACAAAATTACCGAATCCCCCTCCCCCGTACGAGTGTGACGTCATTTATGGACGACCCCGTAGTTAAAGCACGACAACCTTTTAGTTTAGTGAGTTGTATCTATAACTATAAATTATTTCTCCAAAAGTTTAATCCTCGACTTCAGATACAAAATTCTAGAAGAACTCTTTAAGTATGCGATCTGCGTTTATCGCGCAGGCATAAAACGTACGTACCCAGTTTATTTGCTGACTAGCTATGTAATATGTAATTTTTACAGGTAGGTTAGATACAGAGGCGTAGCGAGGGGGGTGCGGACCGCACCGGGTGACACCATTTATTGGGGGAGTGACACCAAGGCAAAAAATAGTAAAATATATAGAGAAAAATTTGAGAGGGGGGGGGGTGCAAATCGAAAGTCTGAGGGGGCGGGGTGCAAATCGAAAATTGAAAGTTTGTCCCCGGGAAGGGTCGTTACGCCTCTGGGGGATGGGGTTACACCATTAAGTGCCGCACCGGGTAACACCCGACCTCGCTAGGCCACTGGTTAGATATTAGGCTCATGACTTGGTAAAAGCATTTCAATGTTTTTTTGGTACGTGCATTTTAGAAATTTTTTCTTCAAAAATTAAATCGGGACTTCAGCTACTAAATTTTAGGTAGCACATTAAATAAAATGTTATTGAAAAGGGAGCTACGTTTATTTATGTAAAGAGGAGCCTATATCGCCAATGCGTAAATCTCTGGCATACAGTTTGGGTTAAAGTTAGGATATAATCTGTTTTTAATTTGGAATATTGAAGCTCTACCCAGTGGCGTAGCGAGGTCGGGTGTCACCCGGTGCGGCACTTAATGGTGTCACCCCCCCCAAAGGCGTAGCGACCCTTCCCGGGGACAAACTTTCGATTTGCACCCCCCCTCAAGTTTTTCTCTATATATTTTGCTATTTTTTGCCTTGGTGTCACCCCCCTAAATGGTGTCACCCGGTGCGGTCCGCACCCCGCCCCCCCCCCTCGCTACGCCTCTGGCTCTACCTATCCCATTATGGAGTTATTGCCAGTGGCGTCGTAAGGTGGGAGTGGGGGGGGGGGGGTCTGTCCGCACTTGGTGACACCATTTAGGGGGTGACACCACAACGAAAAAACGTGAAATTTACTGTCAAATCTAAGTCACATCCATTGAAAACAATATACGAGTATAGGAGATATGTGACGCCAAATCGAAAACACAAAATTGCTGGAGGGGCGTTACCCTCAGTTACCGCACAGGGTGACTCTCGTCCCCGGTGACGCCACTTCGTTTTGCTAAATATTAATAACGAGCCGACCCGCTGCGTATCATACGCTGCTATTTAGTTAATTTTTTTTTTCTACTTTTCAGTAATTTATAATTTGTGAATTCGACAGTACCAATGCTGCCACTGAAAATATTTGCTTAAAAACACTAAACCCCCCTCCCCCCTCCCCACGTGAAAGCAGCCTCCTCTTAGTTACCTCCTCTAAGTTTAAAATCGTTTCAAACTAAATTATCTGCCCCTAATAGCCGTCACCAAACCCGTCCCTATGATTGTAAAATGTAAACACCGTGACCACAGCTCACCAGACAATGTGAGGGTGGGGTGGGGGTGGTAGTGATAGTGATAGAGAGAAAGAGAGGGTACTGCAAGGAGGCGCTGGCAGCTTGTTTTCTAACGGCTCCCAGAAGAGAATTATATATATAGATAATTAACGTTTCAAAAGAAGTGTATGTAGTGCATTAATGATGGTACGGCGTAGCTACTAACCCGAAAGTCTCAAGTTCGAATCCGGATTCAAGTCAGTAGAGCGTCCTTGAGCCCTCTTAACTTACTTTTTTATTGCAATAATGAGTGTTACGGCTATTACTCGGAGCGTCGTATCGTCTTAAAACCATGTTGAGATGTACAGTTGTGATTGTATTGTTTCTTAATTGGGAGAAAAAAAGCTGTAAGAACGTATATACATTTTAAAAACGTATTTGTTTTGTTGAGTATTTTAACGGATCTTTCTAGATTTACTGTATCCATTTGTGGTAGGGCGTGGTCGGATGGTAGAACATACAACTGCCAACCCGAAAGTCTCGAGTTCGAATCCGGGGTTCAAGTTCTTTAAACATCCATTAGACTAATTAACCTATATATTAATAAAGCTGCATTTAAAAAAAAAGTGAAAAAAACCTAATACTATTGCAGCCTGAACGACTGGTAACCGGAAAGTCTCGAGTTCGAATCCGGACTTTCAGTAGGACCTTCTTTAGTCCGCACAGATCTGATGGGCACCTAATTCATATAACGAGGTAACTGAAACAGATGAACTCTACTTCACCTGCCCCATGGAACATCACATTAAAAAGGGTGCTTTATTTACGACATCCATATGTGGGTTATCGACATCGCCCTTGAATGACGTTATTCGGAAAATTAAGTTAACGAAGAGATAACATTTCGGGATTTCTGATCCGACACAGAGGCGTAGCTAGGGGGTGGGCGGGGGGTGCGGACCGCACCGGCTGACACCATTTGGGGGGTGACACCAAGGCAAAAAATAGTAAAATATATAGAGAAAAATTTGAGGGGGGGGGGGTTGCAAATCGAAAGTTCGAGGGGGGGGGGGGGGCGTGCAAATCGAAAATTGAAAGTTTGTTCCCGGGAAGAGTCGCTGCGCCTCTGTGGGGGGTGACACCATTAAGTGCCGCACCGACCTCGCTACGCCACTGATCCGACATAAGGGTACGGCTAGACTTCTTGAAGTACCCATATCACCGTCATTTGATGTAGGAATGTACTGGCATCGCTGTGTATGCTGCACGTAAAAATCTGTCATTGTTTTAATGTTCCAACACGTCACCTTGTCATGAGAACCAGGGTCCAGAGTGGCCGGAGTGTCAATCTGTCACTGAACTCTAGTCCTGGGGTGTCATTGGTGCACTGTGCACTCGATATTCATCCCGGGGCTAACGACACGCTCTGGTATTGTAATGTAGCTAAGCTAGGGTCATACACAGTACGGATTTTTTTTTTTAAAGTTCGGGAAATAAAGTTTAATAATTTTTACTAGAAATAAACGCACTTTTAACTGATGAATAATGTAACAGTACATTAATTAGGTTTTTAAAAACATTATTTTAATAAAATAAATATTTTTTTTTAGTGTCATGTCATGTTAAGACTAAGACACAATTAACGTTCGTTCACTATTTTAGTCTTAAGGGGACAGTATAACCGGAACTAAGGGGAATAAACAAACAACTTTGCCAAAATAAAATTATTTTATCAAATTTTTATAGCAGTTAATGTAATCATTAAGTTTTAATAAAGAATTGCAATATACGCTTATACAAGCTGCAAAATAATTTTTTTTATTTGTTTTATGCATATTCTTTAATTGTAGGCTTTTTTATAAACTATTTTTCAAAACATTAACCAAAGTGTTTTATATTTTGCATATTGATTCTATACTTTGGAAATCCTTGATCGATAAGTACATTTCAGTCAGACAATTATTGTATTGCAAATTTTTTTTTACATATGAACGCTTTTCCGAAAGATGTTTTTTTTTTTTAAAAAGCGTAAAACAAATGTCATGGGTCTAAGAAAGGGTGACCTCCATTATCAGTCCTCACGTTAGGCAGGCTTCAGACAGTCACCGACTTTTTAGACCTAGATCTAGAAATCTTAATAGCACACAACTAAAAAAAATGGGAGATGTTGCCAAGGGAAAAGATATATTTGTTAAAAAATGTGCGCAGTGTCATACTGTAGAAGCTGGTGGTAAACACAAAACAGGGCCCAATCTACATGGTCTTTTTGGACGTCCTACTGGAAAGGCGGAGGGGTTTTTATACACAAATGCCAACAAAAGCAAAGGTATTACCTGGTCTAGAGATACCCTTTTTGAATATCTTGAAAACCCAAAGAAATATATACCTGGCACAAAGATGGTTTTTGCAGGCCTAAAGAAAGCTGATGAACGTAATGACTTGATTGCTTATTTAGAACAAGCTACAAAATAATGTTCTTTGACACTAGATCTAGTATTTTTTACATAAAACTCAAGACCGGTTTGGTATGTTTGAATGTTGCATAGATGGAATTGTTTGTAACTTATTGATAGTAGATGTATTGTTTATATAGTTCAAGGAAACCATAGTAATTGATAACAAACCTACTAGTATGTACCCGCAACATAAAAATCATCACTATGTACATCCACTTTTGTAATTATGATGAGGTACCATTATTGCTATACTGTAAATTAAAAATGAAAAAAAAAAGGTCAGCATTTCGAGTAAAGTAGTTAGTACGGAGGTCGGCAACCATTTGAGATGGAAGAGCCAAAAGTCACTATTTTCAAAATTTTCCAATTTTTAAAGAGCCACTAACACTATTTTAAAATTTCAATAGTTTATTATTTGATTAGGAATAGGTAAATCAATTAGATTTGTTATTTAAAATAAATACCTTTAGATATGAAATAGTATTTTTTCATTTAAAAACAAACACTTGTTTCGCCAGAATAATAAAATTAGTAAACAAAATATAAAAATATAGGACTATCCCAATCCACGTTAGAAGCAGTTAGCTTTTTTTTTCTTTCTTTACGGACACCACCGACTCAGGAGCTGTCTGAAATTAGCCAGGCAGGCCTCAACATGGCCAACTCAATCTAACTGGCTAGGATATCGGTTTGATCACGATGTATCGGTCACGTCTGTCCTTTGGATCTCACCAGGCTTATCTTCCACCCCACTGGACGCAGGGTAAAGTCGTACCCCACCGTCCAGTACCCTGCTCAACACTAGGAAACCATTAACTAAAAAACGTCAAATTAAAATGATTACCGGCAGATAGGGAAATGCATTCTGAATAAAATAACATTCCACATTTAACGATATTCCAAAAAGTCAGCACATGGGCAGTGGCAATAATGGAATAGTCGCCACGGGGCTGGCCACAATACGGATGTAGTGCTGGGCCTGGTGCCCAAGCGGCTGTCCGTATACTTTCTAGTGCACATATTCGCTCTATTCTCTGATGAGTTTTTTCTTCTGTTTAAACTTATATTTCTTTACAGTATAATTTTTGTTATGAGTTTTTGAAAATTAAATAATATAACTATTAATATTTGTGCAAGGAGCTGGAGAGCCGCATCTTGACATCAAAAGAGCCGCATGCATCTCAAGAGCCGCAGATTGGCGACCCCTGGTTAGTACCTATCTCTTCATACACAGTTTCAATAGGGACGACTAAGCTTTCTGCATCGAATTCAGGACATATTCTCCACCAGCGCAAAGTCCAGCGAAGCAACCAGATCAATAACTGTGGTCAAGCCGGGCCAAAGCCTAGTTATAAATTATAACCCTTAATCCGATCAGAAGGGCTATGCATGCCCATTAAGTGAGCACTGATTTGTTGATTTAGCCAGTCAACGTCCGGTGTGTCGTCCCCAGATAGCTCCAAATTACCACCCCACCTCCACCCCTGCACGCACGTGAGTCAACCGGCAACCTAAACATTTGGTTAACCCTTACCATTAACCCTACCGCTATTTAAAAAAAAAGAAACAACAGCTTGCTGAAGAGTACATAGGGTTAATGGGGGGGGGGGGGGGGAGTAGGGAGGGGGTTGTCTCTTTTAAAAGAAGAATTATTCTCTGTTTATCCGTAGTTTATTTTCGTTTGGTTTTCGTTTCCGTTATAACAAGTGTTTACAATTTTAAAATGGCTTCACATTCACTTACTTCGATAATATTTCCTAAGGCAATAGACAAACATTGTTTTACACTAGGCCTATTCAATTGAAGTTGAAATTCGATTAGCCTTCATCAAAGACAGTCGGCTATCAGTCTTTTGCGCTCTACAGCTGTGTTAAATGCAGTGGTTCGATCATCATATAAAATAACTATATATATACACACACATACACACACACGTACGCACGTAGACACACATAATTATAGACACACACACACACACACACACACACATATATATATATATATATATATATATATATATATATATATATATATATATATATATATATATATATATATATATATATATATATATATATATATATATATATATATATATATATATATTTGAATATTCACGAATCGTGCGTATACCAGCTAGCACACACACAGGTAGCCAGCACTACTAACCTAATACCCTACCCTAATACACTAGCAACATAGGGGGTTGTACCGTCGTGTCCAGGGAAGTGAAACTCGCCACATGACATACCTTATTACCGGACCCGTCCAACCCGTAACAAGGTTTTACGGTCGTCTAACGCTGGGATATGTTGGGAGGGGTCAAGGACGAGTGGGCACTTCCTGGATCCGGGTAATGGACAAGGATATGAAGGTGAAGTCACACTAAACGCATTAGCACAAGGAAACATAAAGGAAGGGGGAGGGGTGAGCTGGGGCCAGCACTGGTGTGGAGAGTGGGTCTGTAAACAATGCTGGCAAGTGGAAAAGGAGAAAAAGATTAAAACATTTTTTGGGGAAAAATGAAATATATTCAAATGATGATGATGATGATGATCATGGTGATTAACATCATCGTCGTCTTTATCATCGTCATTATCATCATCGTCATCACCATCATGGTCATTTTCATCACCGTTGTCGTCATCATCGCCATCACCACCACCACCATCATCATCATCATCTTCATCATCATTATTATCTTCATCGTCGTCAACATCATCATCACCATTATCATCATCATTTTTATTATGATCACGATTACCAAAATCCTCCTCCACCACTTCTTCCTCCTCCTTTTCATCATCATCGTCTTGTTGACACACCATTCCTGTTGACCATTTTTGAGCATGTAGACGCAACCACACCTCTCCTTCATACTCGGTTTTCAACGTTTCCTCCAAGTTGGGTCCACGACATTCCGGCTGCTTCTGCTTCACTGAAAACTGGTTTTTCCCAAGTTTATTTTGGCCTACCTTCTTTTCTCTTCCAATCTTATGTCAGTCTGCTTATGTAGTTCATCGGTCGGCACAATATGTGTACAACTATACCCATTATAAAGTGATACCCCAAGTTGAACTTTAAAAAAAAGTATTTTAAAAGACTGCAAACGATATTTTAGTATTCAAAAATTAAAATATCTAAAAGTGTTGTAACTAAAAACCCTCGCCAGTTCGTTACATTGAGATGTCGATAGAACTACCAACAACAAGAAAAAATATAAAATGTGTTGAAATCTTTCGTATACCTCCTTATGTTACAATAAATATGTGTGTATAAAACATAGACTTGCAGTTGATATATGCTGCCCGGTAACTTAAAACTCCATCCAGCATAGAACTGACTCTACACATTTTAATAGAAATAGCAATATAAACAGAAAGTGATATTTCAACGCCAAGGGTAGACAAAGGTACAGAAAATAGTCCAAGTAAAGACTAGCAGTCAGACACCGACGAGATCCGAACCTACCATTCCACACGGCACCTATTCGCCTTCGCCTTCCATGCATCACCTATTCGCCTTCGCCTTCCATGCATCAAGTCAGACGTGTAACCGCTTCCTACAAAAATAAGGCTTTCATGGCAGACCACGTCGTAGCTTTTTGCAGGTAGACGCGGGGTGGCTTTGACCCTTGACCCGAAAGGTCAGACCGCAAGCTTTCATAAACACAATAAGGACCATTATTCGACCACACAAACGACACACACAAATACCGGGACGATGATACAGACAAATAGTATCTTCCTTTAACTATAAGTTAGATAGTTAGAATTTCTGTGTTTCAAATTTTTAAAAATAATAATTTAAAACATTGATTTCGTATTTTTTTTTATTTTGCATTATACAGCTATCTAAAAATAAAGGAGACACTTTTTCATTACAAAATCAATACTCGAAGTTGAACTATGAAACAGTAGTCCCCTTTTAGCTATGATAGTTAATGATGCGATGACGTTTTTGTGAAGTGTGCCTCATTAACTCTATTTTAAATTTATTGTGAGCTCGAAGCTATTACCTCAGTCTCAAAAGTCAATTGGTATATGTATATGGCTTCCTAGTTTACAACGTGGGCGTTTTTTATAATTGTGCAATTTCCTGTAAGCGCAATTATAATTTTGCGCAATTTCCCACGCGCGCAATTTTCCAAATCACATTTTTTTCCGGGAACAGTAATGCTTTGTTTAAAAAAAAAGATGACTCATGTATTACTCAGTACATGAACTCTTAACTTTAAAAAAAAACTTGAAAAAAATTGATTTTACATTTTTTTCACTCCTAAAAATAGCTTCTCGATGTAGCGATTAGACAGACACCATCCTCATTTTCATTTTCTACAGCAGCTAAAGCAAAAATCCCCTTCCCACGAAGGACATCTAATGTCCCCATTAGCCCGACCTGCTCCGTTATCTCCTTACGTCCTTGTTACGTGGAGGCCGAAATGTATTTTAACAAAATTCGTTACGATACGCGTGGGGTGTTTTTCTTGTCTTTTTTTTCTTCCTCGCTAAAGGCTGCGAGTTAAACTGTTAATGTATTTGACCTTTCGATGTATCTTTTTTTTTTTACAATTACTTATCGATTAAACACCTGTCATTGGTTATATGCACGAGATATTCATTCGTTTTAATGTCCCACTTCCGTTTCCTTTGAAGAAATAGGCATGTAAGTGTGTACGTTTCTTATAAAAATATCTTTGAGAGAATACGTTAAGTATCAGCCGTAGCATCAGAAGGCGGAGGTGTTGATGCAGTCCGCACCTTTTTAAAAGGCGACACAAATTAGAAATATGTTTATTGTCGAATCAATTTTTATCTGGTTAAGATACTATAAAAATAGAAAGGGAGGGCGGGTACTAAACTGAAAATGCAAAATTGTGAGGGGGTGGTGAAGTCACCCTCTGTGAACCAGTGGCGGAACTAGAAAAAAAGGGCCACCCCGCAAAAAAAAATCTTGGGCCCCATAAATACATACATACACACACACACACACATATATATATATATATATATATATATATATATATATATATATATATATATATATATATATATATATAAATTAAATAAGAAAATATGTACTTATATTATTCAATATAGGCTTGTTCGAAATTTGAATACATTAAAATTCTTAGTTTTTATTTTTAATTAATACATGTTACAACAACACATCATTTGTGCCAGTGCTATTAGTCTGTTTTGAAATTCTGTGTTTCAATGTCTGACTTAGTGCTTCATCATTTACATGTCGGTCAAAAGAATATGAAGCATGAATGCTTTGTATGTGTAATGGTTTATCGCCTTATGTTTATTTTTATGTTTTTTTGTATTTGCATTATTAGTTTTTAATACATTTCCTTCTTATACTATGTCATTCTTTATTATGTATTTTTTTTTTAAATTGAGAGAAGTAATTGCTTTTTAATTTGTTAAGTGCAAATCTATTAAAAGTTTCTTAAGAGCACACATATTTGACTATTTAAAAATGGAAATAAGTGATGTGAGTGGTTTGAACATATGCCTATCTTTCACACTACAACTCATGTAGCATATATTTTTTTTTCTTTACGAAACAGCGTGTGTTAGCTACTGTAGAATATCACTACTGTAGTAGATCTGTTTGTTTTTTTTACAAGAAAATTATTTTTTTAACTATTACAAAATTGATTATGGCCGGCCGTGGGCCCCTAAACGGTCTGGGCCACCCCGCATTGCGGGGTCTGGCGGCACTGTAGTTCCGCCCCTGCTGTGAACCCTACCCAAAGACGCCACCAACTATCAGCATAAAACATGATAAAACGTAAACCGTAACTGAACTAAAGGGAGAAAACTCTGAAAAAGTGTAGTTATGAAATGAAACGAGTCGAGTTTATTTTTAACCATACTATTGATATTTTGAAGTGAAAAATGACTGGGCTTAGCAACAGTGTTACAAAAAGTGTAGTGATTTAGTCTAGGACAGTCTAAGGTGTCAAGCTAACCAATAGGTAACTATTAGTATCCAGTAACAGAAAATATTACGTATGAACTTGGATCAGCAGGATTGTATGACAGTGTGGTAATTTACTTTTTGATAACAAATGTTATAATGTGATCCATATTAATTCAATAGTTTTAAACGATAATGATTCAATGTTTTCCTCTTCGTTCTTCGTAATATAAAAATGCATTTCCTCGGAATACGTATTTCTTGTCGACGGCTATTTGACCCGTTTACTCCGATCTGCTTCTTTCTTAAATGTTTTCATATTCTCTGTCCACCCAAGACTAATCAGCAAGGTAGCAGTCGTTTGATTTTGGAGTTTTCTCTCATAGATGGGTTGTTGTTCCAGTCAGCATGACATGTCAGGCATAACATTCAGTGCGGAAGATAAAACTCTACTGGCATTGTTTCTTTCAGACATAGTTCTCAGGGAGTGGTGGAAGGGGGGGGGGGGGACTTAAATTTCTTGGGGGGGGGGGGTGGACATATAAATTATGTTTCGTTTGGGGAGTGTAGATAAAAGTAAGTAAGTTCACTCAGAACTAGCAATCAATTGGGCAGATGAAGTAGAGTGATTATGTTTCTTGACCTCGAATATGAAGGGATGTGTGGTCATCACTATAACCCAACCGCCTTTACTTTCCCCAACGCAAGTCAGGTACCCATCAGAGCTGGGTGGACTCAGGGAAGTCCTACAGTCACAAGTCCGAACAAAGAACCGAACTCGAGATCTTCTGGCTCGCAGCCATTCCAGCACGCCGTCGCAGCCCCGAGGAGATGCCAGAAAGATAGTCTGGCTAGTGGGAATTTTAATTTTTTTTTACCTTCAGTGTGCGCTCTCTGGTTTTCTAGTCAATTCCTAGCCAATCTCCTACGGTAAAAGTAATTTTATAATTCTTAAGCTACGTGACAAAGTGGCATTGACAATTCACTGCCTAAAGGACTGACAGTTCACTGCCAAGTGGCACTGACAGTTCACTGCCATGTGACACTGACTGTACTCACTAGTACACCCTGACTTTATCAACTCGCCAGAGGCGTAGCGACCCCTCCCGTCGTCCGGGGACAAACTTTCAATTTGGCGCCCCCACCCCCCATATATTTTTTATATTTATAATTTAAAATAGCAGCTAAAATGAGCTTATTCTGGCGCCCCTAGGGTCGGCGCCTGGGGACATATGTACCCCCGCCCCTCTCTGCAACTCACTAGGGGCCCTAACACTGTTAACTTCAATGGGCTCAGTGTTTTCAATAATGTTTTCCACTTTATACTACAATGTCGTAACTACTTTTACTTCATGATCTTCTTTTTATTGAGTGAGAGGGAGGAGGTAGGGGGAATTCGTGAAACACACGAAACTCGCTTAAAGCCAATTTGACAATCTGGGCGTCAAAAAAGGGGAAATAAACAGTGGATCAAACCATTTGCATCTTTGATGTGACACGGGAAATATCGGACATGCTGAGGCTAACACGATACAGGATCGCTGAACATCAGGTTTGATGGTATGGTAATACTTTAAGTTGTTGGAAGGGATTAGATGTTTGAAGGGGGATCAAATGTTGTGGGTTGCAGGGTGGATGGGAGGGTGGATGGGAGGGAGGGTGGGAGGGTGGATGGGAGGGTGGATGGGATGGTGGATGGGAGGGTGGATAGGAGGGTAGATGGGAGGGTGGATGGGAGGGTGGATGGGAGGGTGGATGGGAGGGTGGATGGTAGGGTGGATGGGAGGGTGGATGGGAGGGTGGATGGGAGGGTGGATGGGAGGGTGGATGAGAAGGTGGATGGGAGGGTGTATGGGAGGGTGGATGGGAGGGTGGATGGGAGGGTGGATGGGAGGGTGGATGGGAGGGTGGATGGGATGGTGGATGGGAGGGTGGATGGGAGGGTGGATGGGAGGGTGGATGGGAGGGTGGATGGGAGGATAGGTGGGAGAGTGGATGGGAGGGTGGATGGGATGGTGGATGGGAGGGTGGATGGGATGGTGGATGGGAGGGTGGATGGGATGGTGGATGGGAGGGTGGATGGGAGGGTGGATGGGAGGGTGGATGGGAGGGTGGATGGGATGGTGGATGGGAGGGTGGATGGAAGGAAGGGTGGATTTAGGGTAGGTGGAAGGGTGGATGGGAGGGTGGATGTCAATTTGATTTGGTGGATGTTATGGATGGATGTGTGGGTTGATAGTATTGTGACTTGGTGGATTGCATAATGGATGGCAGGGTAATTGGGTGGATGTACTGGGTGGATGTCAGGGTTGATAGCAAGGTGACTTGGTGGATTGTAGGGTGGATGGCAGAGTGATTTGGTGAGTTGGCAGCAGTGTAACTTGGTGGATGGCGTGATGGATTGCAATGTGAGATTTCGAGTGTTTTTGACAGAGCGAAGTATTTTTCTTCTTATTATTTTTTTAACAAGAAACTTTAACTACGACTTCTATTAAAATTAATCTAGACAGCATAGACTGAAGTCTTTGAAATATTTTCTTTTAACATCAGACGTTATTCAAGATCAATTAAAATAGATTACATTTGTCACCCATCTCGGAGAATGCAGAATATAATGACTCAAAATATTTAACAATGGTTAGTTCTGTGACATTAGGCGTGTGATAATACGATAAGGTTTAGAGATATTTTTTTAAAGTTATTGCTGTGTAAGGTTATGACCAGGATTCAAATAAGGATTAGGGATATGTTTAGGAATAGGATCAGATATATACGAATACAGTTAGATTTGGGGTTCGGGTAGCGCCACCAATACAATATTTTAATACGGTAAAGTTTCCGATAATAGACGTACCAAGTATGTTGCAAATTCGCTACACATTTTGGCACAGGCGCTAGATTTTGTCGACTGAGCATTTTGTAAATTAAAATGTGTTGCCTTGGGTTAAATGTATCAAGATTTCTAAAAGGTGTAATAAATTGATCAATATACCTAATGATGACACAAGTAGGCCTATAGTTTAATTTGATAAAGAAATGTATGTTTCAAAAATTTAAATTTGAAAATTTGAGAAGTGGAAGGAGAGAGGGGTAGGTTAAAGTATATGATAATTTTAAAAAGAGGTGGTAGGATTTTTGTGACGATGTGAGGATGGGGAGGGGGGGGGTGGAATCATAAAAAAATATTGACGTCTTGTATGTATGACCCGATTAAACAAAAACGTTCTCCAAAACTCGAATACAAAAACCAATAAAATAATACGATACATTTTTAGGGTTAGTTTCGGTTATTGGTTATCTGAGAGGTATCTGGGCCACTTAACGGATACTGTATCAAAAGATTGCGGGATAGGATATAACAATTGTCTATAGCAGGGGTTGGCAAAGGGCGGCCCGCGGGCCACATGCGGCCCGCCACAGAGTTTTTTAGGCCCGCCAGACATTCAGAAAACCCCGCCTTCAACTGAGATTCGCTTCATGTCCGCGACCAAAAGATCGTCTCGTATTTTTTCCATTAGAGCGGCTATGTCAATGCGCAGGTACAGGAAGTTGAAGATACGCACTTTTCCGGTTTGTCAGTTTTATTTCAGTTTTCTCTATGCAACAATAAAATTTTAAAATTTCCAAATTAAGTAAAACCACGAACCCTCCGAAAAAGCGTAAAATTGGTGATGAATCCCGTTTGTTTAATCAGAGGCGTAGCGACCCTTCCCGGCGCCCGGGGACAAACTTTCAATTTGGCGCCCCCCCTCGGGAGGAAATATTCAATTTGCACCCTTCCCCTTCAAACTTTCGATTTGCACCCCCTCCTCTCAAGCTTTCGATTTGCACCCCCCCCCCCTCAAACTGCAGAAATGCAGCTAAAATGACATTTTAATTTGTTTTTACAACCCATTTTGGCGCCTCCTAAGGTCGGCGCCCGGGGACATATGTACCCCCCTGCCCCCCATCGCTACGCCTCTGTATTTAATGAAGAATGGACACACAAATATTTATTTAGTAATAAAGGCAAGGAAGCGGTGTGGTTACTGTGTTAGTTGACTTTTATAAGTCTTTGTCTGCTAAAAAGCTCCCATGTGTGAACAAATTTTCTGGCAAAAAGTTCTCTGTATTTGGATCTACATATAATGACATATATTAATTAGTGAAAAAGTTTTTTTTTTGCATTAAAATCAACAAGAGTTAATATTTTCGTAAGTGTTTGCATTGCTTTCTGTGCTAATATACAATATAAATAAATGTGTTTCCCAGTTTCATGTATATTTTGTTTACACGTTTAATATATTATTTTAACATTGTGAATTGACTTTGTATTTTGTTAAACTGGTGTTGTATTAAAAATCAGTATGTATGCTTCTTCACTTTCTTTTGGTGTAATGCGTTTATTATGTAGGTTTCTAAATGTATCTTTAATATCTATTATATTGTGTTCCCTGGCCTAACTAATTCTGGTGTATAAGGGCGTAGCTTGTTGTTTGATTCGGATGTCGTATATTTTTTGTGTGTCTTCCCCAATAATGCTTTTGTTTCCTTGGAATATTGCTAGCGTTTCTTTATAAAAGCTGTCTATGTCATTTCCCCCATAATGTTGTGTTGTGATGATTAATTTTAGAATGCTCTTTATTTTCAACCCTATGTAGTATTGTGCTAATGGATGATAATGTGGTTCTATCCATACTCTATCCAGCTGTTTTAAACGGAAGGTGTTTATTTTAGTATGAATGTCATGTAGGCCTATACCACCATTTAATTTGTTTTCTATTAAGGTTTTGTGGCTAATGTTTCTAATTGTGTTATTGAAAATGAATTCTCTAATGTGCTTGTTTGTTTGTTTAATAAACGAGTTGGGTATTGTAGAGTTTGTTGCTACGAAAATTATTTTTGGAATGATATACGATACGATATCGTATATAGTAATTTTTCAATTATTAAAAAAAACAAAACAAAAACAACAAACTTTTATTTTCAACAAAACAATTTACATATACATGTGTATTGTATGTCAAAGCCTGTAAGTAAATTTCATTGTCTAACAAATTCAAAAATCAAGTTTAAAAATGAATGAAAGCGAAATCAAAAGAAATACATTATTGTACAATATACACTGCATTGAAATCATTCGGAGATAATAATAATAGGGAATGTATTATATTTAGGATATATTTTTTTTCTTTTTTTTATATTAAGGATAATTTTTTTAATACATTTATTTTCAAAGAGATAAATAATTACATCAGCATATACAAATGTGTGTGTGCTTTAGTCTTTAACATTAGTTCAAACATTTACAAAATTTATCATTACATGGACAAAATGGTGAACATTACTAAAAATGATTTGTCGAACAATATATCAAATGAAATAATTTTGAATAAGATATACTTCAAAATGGTACATTTACCGTGATCGTCTTAAATATTTTTACAGTTTTTTGAGGATTCATCGCTACAATTGTACTATCAATTAGTATTGATTATATGACATTATTAAGATAAATACATTTTTTAAAAAACTAACGCTTTCGATTAAGTTTTATTACTTGATTTTTATGATAACCTTTATAATTTTTCGAAAATGAAATGTAATGTTAAATAAAAAATACAATTAATTTATACGGCGCGGCCCTCCGTTAAAATCTGCTACCACAAAGTTACTCTTGAGCCAAAACAATTACCTACCCCTGGTATACAGCAAGAATAGATAGTTAGTTCCCCTAGCTGAGGCAACAAGGGGAGTTAAGTGTGGAGGGCCTTTTAAAAAAAAAAGTAAACAAGCCAAATGCTTAGATGTCTAAATACTGGTACAATTGGATGGAAGCTTTGATAGTGGAAAGTCGCCTGAGATCACGGAGGGAGGGATGGAGAGGGGGGATTAGAATGAAGGCCTTACATTTAATTAGGAGAAAGATTTAAACTACATATCAAGAAAATGGTCAAGTTGATACACCTACCTCCCTGCATACAAAAACACAAATGTGCCTATATATATATATATATATATATATATATATATATATATATATATATATATATATATATATATATATATATATATATATATATATATATACATATAAATTTGTATTTTAAAAAAAATAACTGCTGTGGTTCAGTACTTAAGGTTGGTAAAGATGAATAGAGTTCGTATTATAGGTCTTATAAACTATAACAATAACTATAATTTTCTTTATAGTTATCATTAGTTTATAATTATAATGATAATTATAATTATTATCATTATTATTATTATTATCATTATTATTTTTATTATTATTATTATTATTATTATTATTATTATTATTATTATTATTATTATTATTATTATTATTATTATTATTATTATTATTATCATCATCATCATTATTATCATTCTTCAATACAGTGATCAATCATTCGAAAATAGATTAATAATATTTTAAGCATAATCCCCTCATTATTCGTCGCAGCGATTGAATTATTGCGATGTTATTTTGGGGCTGAAGAAAATACACCGTGCAAATATAGAACGCTGAGATGTAATTGTATTAACTTTTTACATTTTGACTGGCATGAGATCAGCTCAAAAGTCGGAGATTGATTTCCAGATTGCATTGTTTCATCCTGGTGCTATCCCCTGGTTAGGAGAAGAGGCGAAAGTTGCAAGGAGTCGGCAACGGAAAATTATTCGACTCGGTGTTTGAAGATTGGCAGATTTCGCTTTCAGGTTTGGCGCGTCGGTTGTTATGCTGGATGTCAGTCAATGTTATCTGGGGGTGAGTCAATGTCAACTGGAAGTCTATGTCAGCTGTCAATGTCAACTGTAAGTCTATGTCAACTGTTAATGTCAACTGTAAGTCTATGTCAGCTGTCAATGTCAACTGTAAGTCTATGTCAACTGTCAATGTCAACTGGAAGTCTATGTCAACTGTAAGTCTATGTCAACTGTCAATGTCAACTGTAAGTCTATGTCAACTGTAAGTCTATGTCAACTGTCAATGTCAACTGGAAGTCTATGTCAACTGTAAGTCTATGTCAACTGTCAATGTCAACTGTAAGTCTATGTCAACTGTAAGTCTATGTCAACTGTCAATGTCAACTGGAAGTCTATGTCAACTGTAAGTCTATGTCAACTGTAAGTCTATGTCAACTGTCAATGTCAACTGTAAGTCTATGTCAACTGTCAATGTCAACTGGAAGTCTATGTCAGCTGTCAACTGACAGTTTTCATTAACCACGGCAGTCTATGGGCTGTCTCTTTCAATATATTTTTTCAATCTTTGTTACTTTTCAATCTTCTTTATTACCTTTCAATCTTTGTTACCTTTCAAGAGAAGCGGAATGCGTGTATATGAAAGCAAATTTAAGTCGATAATTCTTCAATTCAAGTTTTTGAAACTAATTTTTTAAAAATTTTAACACTTTTTCAGCACCAATATAGGCCAACTTCAGAAAATAGCCAAAACTGCATACAAATAAAATGTACTTTCTTTTTAAACAAAGATTTTAATTCATTTCCCATGAAACAAAACAATAAAAAAATCCAGACCAAACTAAACAAATTGTAATTCTAAACCCTGCTCACCACACACATCAAAACTTAATGTACTTATCTCCCCCCAATCTTTGAAATACCCTGACCGTTCCATCTCCTGATTTACGTCTTTTCCTCCGACCCTCGGGGGGTTTTCGTCAAACCAACGATTAGTCTAGGGGCTTATCCAAATGGTGATTTATTTACAACGTCCAGTCTAGGAGGGAACCAAGATTTTGGGGGGAGACGGGACCGTCTGACTCAATGAATGTGTATGTAGTGCCAGTGAAATTACGAGCCGGTAGGATTCTGGGATCGGTTGATTCCATCTCATCGTAGGCGGGTGAGGGTGGGGGTTGGGGATGGAAGTTCAAGGTTGTATGGTGGTTAGTGGTAGTGGTGATCATCAAAAGTAAGGTGGTAGTGTGGTATTCAATACTGGGGAGAGTTGGGGTTCCGTTATTGGGAGCGTAGTGGTAGCGTAAATGGGTGCTCATCAGGCTACTGGAGTTCGAATCTCGCAGAGAAGCCTACGTTATGCAAAGTTTAAACTAGACTAGTGACTTAGTTGTTACAGTTTTTAAAACTGAAACTTTTATTAAGTAAATTGACATAAAGACGGTTTTGACTTTATAGAAAATAAGCTAACCACTTTGTCACTATTGTAGACATTCGGGATAGTCGCGGGTCGAGCACCAATTACACCAACACGTAAATAAAAAAAGTCCTGAAGTTATTTATATCTTTTTGGGGCCTTCCACAATTTTCAGCCTATTATTTTTTTTTTAATTGCGATCTCTCCAGTGAAATACTAAATGTGGTAGGTTTTTAATAGCAAATGGAAATTGCAACTACGGGGAAAGATGGTTTAAGATAATATGACGTCTTTGTTGCGTGTGTGTGTTTGGGGGCGGGTGTGTCTGCAATTTTGAATTTTTGAAAGATGGAATGACATAACAATAATTATTTAAAAAAACGTATATACAGGCGTATATTAACCTCGCGCATGATAAACACATACACCACACACACACACACACAGACACACACGACCAAGCCGACAAATCCCACGAAGGCTGGTACCCCAGCAAACAGACCAGATAACGACATTTACTTGGCTCGTTTGACGTTCTACAAACTGAGCCCGGGATTACACTAGTACGTAGAGGTTACGGGCATTGGACATACACATTTAAGACATGAGTACGTAGATGTTACGGGCATTGGACATACAAGCTAAAGACATGAGTATGTAGAGGTTACGGGAATAGGACATACAAGTTAAGGACATGAGTACATAGAGGTTACGGGCATAGGACATACAAGCTAAAGACATGAGTATGTAGAGGTTACGGGAATAGGACATACAAGTTAAGGACATGAGTACGTAGAGGTTACGGGAATAGGGCATACAAGTTAAGGACATGAGTATGTAGAGGTTACGGGCATTGGACATACAAGTTAAGGACATGAGTATGTAGAGGTTACGGGAATAGGGCATACAAGTTAAAGACATAAGTACGTAGAGGTTACGGGCATTGGACATACAAGTTAAGGACATGAGTATGTAGAGGTTACGGGAATAGGACATACAAGCTAAGACATGAGTACGTAGAGGTTACGGAAATAGGACATACACGTTAAGACATGAGTACGTAGAGGTTACGGGCATAGGACATACAAGGTAAAGACATGAGTACGTAGAGGTTACGGGCATTAGACATACAAGTTAGGACATGAGTAGGTAGAGTTTACGGGCATAGGACATACAAGCTAAGACATGAGTATGTAGAGGTTACGGGCATTGGACATACAAGTTAAAGACATGAGTACGTAGAGGTTACGGGAATAGGACATACAAGGTAGAGAAATGAGTACGTAGAGGTTACGGGAATAGGACATACAAGTTAGAGACATGAGTAGGTAGAGTTTACGGGCATAGGACATACAAGCTAAGACATGAGTATGTAGAGGTTACGGGCATTGGACATACAAGTTAAAGACATGAGTACGTAGAGGTTACGGGAATAGGACATACAAGGTAGTGAAATGAGTACGTAGAGGTTACGGGAATAGGACATACAAGGTAGTGAAATGAGTACGTAGAGGTTACGGGAATAGGACATACAAGTTAGAGACATGAGTACGTAGAGGTTACGGGAATAGGACATACAAGGTAGTGAAATGAGTACGTAGAGGTTACGGGAATAGGACATACAAGTTAGAGACATGAGTACGTAGAGGTTACGGGCATATAACAAGTGTAAATATGGCAGAGCGTTTGTCTGCCCTATGTATTGCCATGGTACCGAATGGGAACTTTCCTTTTAATTATTTTTAAACAAAAATAATACACACTCGGATACTTTAAACAAATGTGTCGTTATTTTTTTTTTGAGCGTGCGTGCACGTGAATCTGTGTGTGTGTGTGTGTGTGTGTGTGTGTGTGTGTGGAGTTTGTCGGTGGAGGGGGGGGGGGGAGTGTGGCTGATTGTGTGAATGGGTGCTTGATTATTCACCTAGCAAATTATTTTAAAAAAAAATCACCTCAGCATTCATAAATAAGCCGACGATGTAGAAGAATTAAAAAAAAAAAGCGAAACATGCATCTGCATTTGTCAGGTGAACTATATTGATCAAGTCAAGTGTTCATTAAAATGGATGTCGCTAATTAGCTCATGATCGATTTTATATTTATAAAAAATCAATAAAGGTTGGCTAATTGCAAAAAAACAAAAAATAAAAATAAAATAAAAATCTTGCTAAACAGGTTTCAAAAATTATTTATTTTAACAAAATAGTTTAGTTAACAAAACTCAGCATGTTACATGTTAGTCGTTGGTGGGGGGGAGGGGGTTACCGCACCGGGCACACCCTACCTAGTGCCGCCACTGCTTCAGACAAAATCCCTTTATTTTATATCACATATCTATAAACCATATTTTCGTACCTGCTAAAACACACACAAATAGATGGTACCGGTATTACAAAACTTGGGACGGCGTGGTCTAGAGGTAGAGCGTCTCGAACGTCTCGAGTTCGAATACAGGTTTAAGTTAGTAAACCGTCCCCGAGTTCACCCAGCTCTGATGGGTACCTAACTAGCAAAGATAATGTCGGCTGGTCAAAGTGCTGACCACACTATCCCTTCATATGCCGAGGACTCAGAAATGGGTGAACTCTACTTCACCTGCCGCATGGACTTTCAGGTTCGAAAAATCAACTTGACTTACTTTTAGTTATTACAAAACATATTTTTTCAAAGAGAAAATTCCTAGTTGTAGTTTCGTTTAGAACAGAAATAAAGGATTTTGTGGTTAGAAATGCAAGTCGAATGTGTTTGTCTACACCAATTATACTATACAGCAATATTTAAACGCTTAATAAGAAAAATTATGATCATTTTTGTATAATTTAATATATTGGCAAATGTCTTTTAAGTTATTAACGCATTTCTATAATTGAAAGAAGATGCAAATTTAGTATCTTCTTCTTCGTTCTTAATTTTTAGTGGTGGAAGGGATCGAGTCTTATCTGCCAGAGGGTTCGAACTCGAGACTTTTTCGAATTTATCAACCATGAACTTTAGCCGACTCGACCACGCCTCCAACACAATTAAGCGTTACGTGTCAACTGGTTTTGCGCCATTGAGGCCATTGACTCCGATTTCAGCCTGCTTTTCTTCTTGGATTTGCTTCCATAGCCTTGTCCAACCAAGAACAAATTACAAGGTAGCAGTTGAGTGGCTGTCCCCAGGGTTCGAACTCGAGACTTTTCAGTGTAGCAACCATGAGCTTTACCGACTCGACCACGCCGACCTCTTTAGTATAAATGATTTCGTTTAATTCACTACCTCAAATGGAAGCATTATCTTGCGCGTCTGTTGATTTGATTAAGCAAGTTAAAAGTGATGATTTCCCCACATAAAAGAACAATATTGTTTTAGTAGTAGTTTGTTTTTTTTAAAGACAGAAACCAACACAACTTGGTCAAACCGATTGCTTATTACTTCCCATTTAGCCTTTCCAGGAAATGAATAATAAATGATAGCTCGCTTCAGCAAGGAAAACCAGGCATAGTTCAGAGTGAAATAGGTTAATCCTTTTTTATTTAGTTAACTGTTCAGTCCATCTGTTTGTTTGTTTGTTAGTCACATCCATTCGTCATATTACATTTTACATTAAATTTCCTAGCATCCACCAACTGTATATTACTTTTATTAATGTATACACGAATCCCATCCATCCGTCCATGCGTTCGTCTGTCCATCTGTCAATTTATCCACTTATTCATCCATTCATTCGTTCATTCATCCATCGATCCACCCATCCATCCATTCATCCAATCATTCATCCATTCCTCCATTCATCCATTCCTCCATTCATCCATTCATCAATTCATCAATTCATCAATTCATCCATTCATCCATTCATCCATTCATCCATTCATCCATTCATCCATTCATCCATTCATCCATTCATCCATTCATCCATTCATCCATTCATCCATTCATCCATTCATCCATTCATCCATTCATCCATTCATCCATTCATCCATCGATTCATCGATTCATCGATTCATCCATTCATCCATTCATCCATTCATCCATTCATCCATTCATCCATTCATCCATTCATCCATTCATCCATTCAGCCATTCAGCCATTCATCCATTCATCCATTCATCCATTCATCCATCCGTTCATCCGTCCATTTTTATTATCCATCCATCCATCCATCGTCTTCTTCAATACACATCAACACACCAAATCTCCTCCACCCATCTTAACCTCCATCGATCCATCTATTTATCCATCAATCCATCCACCCTCTACACATTTATTCATCCCCCAATTTAAAAATCCATCCATACATCCTTTCCACCCTTTCATCCGCCTGTCCATCCATCCCACATCTAACCTCCTATAACCCGCACTACATAAAATAAAAACATCTTAAATACCCAGTCCCAGATTCCAGATAACGTATTGGTACCTTACAGACGCCCAAGAACTCACTCTGAATGATCTGCCAAACTTGGACTGCATCGTGTTGTCGCTGGTCGTAAAGAATCAGCTCCATCATTGTTCAACCCAAGTGGCCATCAAACGCGATAATCGATTGGACATCAGATCTATCTCGCGATAACAAACACGACCAATCAAAACGATTGTTGTAAAAGAAGAGACGCCAGGCAGTTTTAAAATAAGGATGAGCACATTTTTCTTTAAGTGTGCGGAGGTAAGGAAGCATTTCCTGAATTAAGGCCGTTTTTTTTAAATAAAGAGAATGTGTTGAATATACTTTCACAGGTTTTTGCTGTATGGAGTGGAAATATGGAGGGTCTCCAAAACCCCATCGACGAGATACAAACCTTCATTATCAAATATCCGAAATTAAGGCGGTATGCGAAAGTGCTTTTAAATAAGGAGGAAGTGGCGCTGGGTGGGACACACACTGCAAAAGGCTCACTCTAATGTGACACGCCAGGCGCTTGAGTGGAAGCCTCAGGGAAAGTATAAAAGGGGGCGGCCAAGACAGATCTGGAGGCGGAGTCTTCTTGAAGAATTGAAGACAGTAAGAATGTCTTGGGAGGATGCAAAATCAGCAGCTGGGGACAGGACTAAATGGAAGGAAATGGTGAAGGCCCTATGCTCCACAAGGAGTAAAGAGGATTAAGTCAAGTAAGTCAAGTCACATTCACAAGTAAGTCAAGTCACCTTCACAAGCAAGACATTCAATAAAAAAAACTTTTTAAAAAAAATTGTTATTTAAGGTCGTTGTTGCTGTTTTTGATGTAGTGTATATTGGTAATTGATTTTGACACTTTATAAGAGTATAGACAAATTTAGTTTAAAGAGAAATACATGTAATTTACTGGAAGTAGCATGATCAATGACGGAAGTAAAAGGCATACTATGCTGGGGACGAAGGGTATATTATTATGTTGAGATATATGGCCATATGTTAGGACTATAGAGCATAATAAGATATACATGGACATTTGCTGGGGCTAAAGAGCATATGTTAGGTTTAATGGGCATATGTTGGGACTAAAGGGCATATGTTGGGGTTAAAGGACATATGTTGGGGCTAAAGGGCATATGTTGGGATCAAATGTTGGGACTATGGCTCACTTGACACGCCTTTCTATGCTCGCACCGCCCCCTCCCCACTTACCCCACAATACAGGATCATCTCCCAGAATTCTTATTACCTCGTGGATGATTGGAACATTACCTTTTTTAATAACCTGGTTATAATTCGCCGCTTGGGCTCAATAGGCCTGTTACTTTCTCTTTCTAGTTTACTATTAGTTAATTACATTGTTAGAGTTGCACGTCACGAGGAGCTTTAGCAGACAGAGCACATCTACTTGCTTATACCTTAGGCTCTATGTGTCTGTGTGCGTATATATATATATATATATATATATATATATATATATATATATATATATATATATATATATATATATATATATATATATATATATATATAAATAACTTATATATATATATATATATATATATATATATATATATATATATATATATATATATATATATATATATATATATATATATATATATATATATATATATATATGTGTGTGTGTGTAGGTATATGTATATATATACACACACACACATATATATGTATATATATACATATAAACATATAAACATATATATATATATATATATATATATATATATATATATATATATATATATATATATATATATATATATATATATATATACTGAAATTGATCAGTATTTATAGACACGAGTTAGAAGCCAAGAGTCTGGGTGAATAATTTATCTTTTGTCCTGTTCAAAAGAATAACACAGAAATGCATTGAAGCGTGACGGGATGTTGAAACCACCACCAGTGTTTTGTACTAGTGTTTGAATGTTTCCATTACGTTCATTTTTTTTACTCCTTTCTACCAGATTTAAAAATTGATTTGTTTTTAAGTGGTAGAACTTGGACTAAATTTTAATTTTGTAGAAGGGATTGTAGATCTAATTAAAATAAATTATGAACAATACAAATATAGCGATGCGTTAGTATTAATAAACCTAAATCAACAAACAGGCCTTTAAAATTTATAATAAAATAGGAATACTAACCATTTTAATATAAAAGGAAAAATACATATAAATGAGTACCCCTTGGGTTGGTCGAATGATAAAATTAGTTTGATTACATCTTGAATAATTTACACCACCACCACCTAGATCGTCCCTTGAAGCCCGCGTCACATGCACGGCTGGTCTGTTACTCACTGACATCGATCTCCCATTTGGACCCCCCCCCTGACCCTAACGGTACCCACCCACGCCATTAGAGGCCAGTACTTAAGTACACTTGGGTGAATCTCCGCGGTTCGAAAAAAAAATTGTTTTTCTGAACTCGTGTTTCATTGCGCAACATGTCTGCGCATGTTTATGTTGGTCGCGATATGGTAGAGGTCGAAGTAAAGTTGAGTTCGAACTTGTCGGACCCTGGGGCAGATAAAGTAGAGTTCATCTGTATATGTGGGGTCGGTATATGAAGGGACAATGTGGGGGGCATTAGGGGGTGAGGAATATTTGGATGTGTGTATGTGTCATGGCGGATACATATTAAATTATAGGCCTATTTATATGTTTTTTATCGTAATTTTTAATTTTCTACTTAATAGTATTTCGCTAATGTATTGTGTCTTAATTCTACTTGTTGGAACAATTCATTTTCCTTTATTCATTGCTTTCCTAAACTAAATCCACAATGGGATTTTTACTAAATAAAATATTTAATATTTAAGTACCTTTAAAACCTTTCGGCCTATGGGACAGGTGAAGTAGAGTTCACATGTTTTTGACTAGGGTTGCCAGATACCTTTTCCGAAAATACTGGACACCTTTCCATCCTTCCCTTCTCTGGTATGCTGCAAAGCAGAAGAAGGGGGGTAACAGAGTATTATTCATACACTTGTCCAGTATTTATATTTATTTTATCCTGGACAGTCTGCTCAAATACTGGACTGTCCAGTATTTATATTTATTTTATCCTGGACAGTCTGCTCAAATACTGGACTGTCAAGTATTTATATTTATTTTATCCTGGACAGTCTGCTCAAATACTGGACTGTCCAGTTCAAAACTGGACACCTGGCAATCCTATTTTTGACGTCGGCGTATGAATGGATAGTGTGGTCAGCACTATACCGAGCCGTCTTTACTTTCCCCAACGTGAGTCAGGTACTCATCAGAGCTGGAGGAACTCAGGGACGTTCAACATATACGAGGCTTGAATTGTAATGTTGCAAGATTATGTTGGTTTGTGTTTTCTCGGTAAAATGATGAAATCCAGGAACCATTTTCGCGTGATACGGTGGCCAAAAGAAAACAACAACAACAACAACAACACCACCAACACCAACAACAAAAAAATCCGTGCAATTATTTTATGATCTTTTTGTTTTAACTCTTAACTGTAATATCGGAGGTGATTTCATCCAATAAAGTTTTAAGTGTCGACACCTTCAAATGCGCCCTATGCCCAGCTGACTCCACATTTAATCTGCTTCTCTATTTGGCTGTGCTACCACAATCTTTGTAACTGATTAAATAGATATTCTTGGCGTGGGAAAGGTTAAGACGGTACATAAACCACATAGATAATTACTCAACAGACAAGACTTATCCCAATAAAAATAAACAAACTGCTTGTTATAAATATGTATATTATAATAGAATAAACAACCTTACAACTAAATCTGGTTGATTGTGTGCGGCGAGCTGCGAGCCGGCGAGCTGGCCCTATTTGACAGAGAAGGAAAAACCCCGCCTCGCTGTTTTACCCCTCGCCGTCCCGATCTAGCAGACACGAGACAGTACGGAAGAGCGCGAACTATCACAAAATTCATCATTCATCTTTTTCAGTAGGCCAATACATCCCAGAAACAGTTTATTTTTCATTGAAATAAAAACAAATTAGAACTTCTGCCGTTATGTTATTCAATAGTATACGAGATAAATAAAAGAAAAGTTATAAATTACTAAATAAATATAAAAATAAATGTTTTTAAAATTTTAAATAGACGAAATTCTATGCAATGAAACTTTCGTTCCGGTTGGTTAGCTACAGTAAATTTTTCGAGGTCTATCCTAATCCACTACAACTCAGCGACAATTGTTTCCCTTCTATAAGCCTGAGCGAGGTCGCGGCCTATTCAGTTGACAACTGTATTCACTGAGTGCTTTAAGGCAGTTATAAAAGAAAATATTTCGCCCTCCTTTTTTAAGAAAAAAAAATATATTTCCTTGATTCGTACCGCGGTGAGATTGTAGCGTGTCGCAAGGTAGTCGGAGGCGTGTCGGTTAGGTGGTGTGTGTGTGTGTGCCCTGATACAGGAGGTTCGTGTCACTGAGCATGTGTGTCTATGTGGGTCGTGGTTCGTCACTCGAGGCATGGATACCCCAAGCATGATACGACATTAAGGATATGCAACGCTCATTTAGGTAATTATGCTTAATTAATAATTTACGCTGTTAAATTACAATTGTTTCATATAATGTAATACTGTTTGTCGTTTCTGTCTAATCTGTAACCACATTGTTGTGTGCTGACGAAGACCTTGGGTCGAAACGTCCATAGTATTTGTAACTGTCTTTAATTTATGAGGTAACTATCACTATATGTTTTATTACTAATTGCATTAACCTCACTGTAGCTACCATTTGTATTTAATATATGAGAAAGATTAACTTAGTCTTAACAAGCTAAAAGTGAGCTCTGTCAAATTGATAACAGAAATAAAAACAAGTGAATACTATTATTTTTTCGTAGGTAGTTCCCCTCCCAATTCTTCTTTTTTTTCTAACCAAATACAACACATATAAGATTAGTTTTAGAGCTAAAATACTTACAAATAGGGTTAGAATATGGACGAAAAAAAACAAAACAACGCTATGACATTGTTATTTTAGTAGATATGAAATCACGAGGCAATTTAGCCTCACAAAAAATAGTTTAATATAAAATCAAGGTGTAAGCTACGCACTTAGGCGACCCGAGGCGGAAAAGATATTGACGTCCTTACTTAAACTTGAAACCTACTAGATCTAAATTGTTTTACCCTTTCTACATCTGGGTGTGGAGTATAGTTTGGTGCATACCCCAATGGGGATCTGCAGGGATTTCTACAAGGCTAATTTCGGGTACCACCAAGTTAGACTACATTCCTAAGACCCCCCACCACCACCACCTTCACAAAGCCTCCGTCCAATATAAGTTACCATGCGACTGCAAGTTCCTCTACTTATGAGTTATTGATGGGGTCACTCAATCACTGCCTAGCTCAGTGGCGTAGCGAAGTCGGGTGTCACCCAGTGCGGCACTTAATGGTGTAACCCCCCCCCCCCCCCCCAGAGGCGTTGCGACCCTTCCCGGGGACAAACTTTCAAGTCGCACCCCCCCCCCCCAAACTTTCGATTTGCACCCCTCCTCAAGTATTCGATTTGCACCCCCCTCAAACTTTCTATTTGCACCCCCCCTCAAGTTTTTCTCTATATATTTTGCTATTTTTTGCCTTGGTGTCACCCCCCCCCCCCTAAATGTTGTCACCCGGTGCGGTCCGCACCCCCCGCCCCCCCCCCCCTCTCTACGCCCCTGGCCTAGGTATTTATTAAGAAGTAAAGTTCCCTTTTTTGAACTTGACGGTCCATGGGGCAAGTGAAGTAGAGTCTACCTGTTTCTGTGACATAGGTACGGCGTGGCGAAGAGGTAGTACGCTGGACTGCTATCCGGAAAGTCTCGAGTTCAAATCCGCGTTTAAGCTGGTTATAATTATGGATATTTTGATAGGGGAGAGAATGAGGTAATCCGTGATTCTCGTATTTGAAGCCTGACCGCGCCCATATCCGATTATCAGAAGTAGAAGTTCAATTGAAAAGATAGCGAAATTCTATAATTTAAAAAATCCCTAAACTCAACAAAAAGTAGCAGTCTCAGATCACAGTAGTTTCGTGGTTTAGTTGCTAGTCTTGAAAACTTACATAAATGTAAGGAAGGTTCAAAATGTATGGGCTAGGCTAGATATGCAGATTCCACTCATCAAAATTTAACGAGAAAATACCAGCTTACGTTGCATGATTTAGTGTGTTAGTCAGATGCGTAGGACACTGCTCATTAATTAGTTCATTGTTTGATCGGGCGGCAGTCTGATAGAGTGGGGTGCAAAAAGTGTGAGAGTGATGCAGCAACTCACACTGGGGTGGTACTAGAGGGGAGGGTTAGTAAATACAAGGGGGGGGGGGAGTGAAACGTTGGTCTAAGATTAAAATTATCCAGCACTTTATTGCTGGTAAAGTTTAGTTTAGTAAACCTGTACTGGTGTACTGTTCGTTAGAACTCCGTGGCGTATATTAACACCACTCTCGATCCTCTATCATTATATATATATATATATATATATATATATATATATATATATATATATATATATATATATATACCTATTTATAAAGGCTACAAAATATAAATATTTATATATATGGGCCTATATATATAAGCTATAAATATAAAGAAATATAGGCCTAAATATATGTAAATATATATATACATATATATATATATATATATATATATATATATATATATATATATATATATATATATATATATATATATATATATATATATATATGGAGTATATTATTTGGAGCTCCTGTTCCCTAAGGGTAGCCACATAGTAGATATTATAAGAGTAGCATGAGAAGTATCATAGAAAGTATCATAAGGAATAACACTCCACCCTGTCTGTTGACGGCAACTGTATAAACCTTTTATAACATAGTGTAACAAGACTGCTTTTGATATTATCACAATTTGTATTAATTATTAAAGAGTGTTTGAAGCTTTAAACGGGTTTTTTTTTTAAACAATGGGTATTTTATCTAAATGTCTTTTTAAAAAAAGCATGGAAACTATAGATTTAATTAAAATACAGTGAATTTAAATTCAGAATTCTAAAATGTTTGTTTTATAATTATTGCTCAACTTAAATACTGTAATCAGCGTGTATAAAGTTAATGCTTACAGCACTAACTTTTATCTAGCGTCGTGTTTTTTATTTGGTTTTATTATACAAAATTACTCCCAGCTGATGAATTACGTATTATCTTTCCCATAACATGGTGTCAGCATGTTCTAATGAGCTGGCAAACACATTAACACCGCCATCTAAACACGCACAGTAATTGACTTAGACAGAGTTAACCTTTTACTCCACTGAATATTGATAACACGTCAGGCTTTGGTGGATGTTTGAAATACGTGAAAAACAAAACCTGAATGAAAACTTGATTTAAAAAAAATAGTCTTTTATACAGAAAGACATTTCAAAACAATAAGCTGTAATATAAGTAAAATAAAAATAAAGTTCCCCTTTCAGACATGAAAATAGATATTTCAGATGAAATAGAGTTCAAATTTTCTTGACCTTGGTCACCCATAAGATTGGGTGGACTCAGGGACGTCCAATAAAACGTCCTGACAGAGATCCGAACTCGAGACCTTCGGGCTAAAGGTCGAGTGAATCTATAATATATGGGCACATGGGCACATTTTAAAATTATATATACTTTTTTTTATTACAATGTATATATATATATATATATATATATATATATATATATATATATTCATTATAAATACAATATATATAATATCATCTACCACAAGTAGAACAGCATTTATAGCTGCCATTTAGCCCGTGTGACTTCAGCTGAACATTTCCTTGATAACAGTGTATCAGCAGGGTTGAAATAGCCGGCTATTTGTCTAGGGTAAACAAACTTACCTGCCTTGTTTCTAGACCACCTGCCTGTTTTACCTGTACGTGTGGTGACGTCATATACGTCTGCGCACAGCAGATTAGCAGCGAGTGTTCTAGATAAATAATTAAAATACCCACTTTTTATGAAAATGTTTTAATTTTTCTTTAATTCTGTGATCCCGAAAAGAAATAACAATTAACAAGGCAGGCAATTGTAGCGAGTTATATTAGTAAAATGCAGCTAGGAGATGAACAAATACCAGAGGAGTGGAAGGAGGGACTACTCATAAAGCTTCCAAAGAAAGGCGATCTTAGTGCATGCTCTAACTATAGAGGGATAACACTTTTGTCCATCCCAGGCAAAGTCTTCAACAGAATATTATTAAACAGAATGAAGGAAGCCATAGATCCCCAGCTTCGAGATCAACAGGCGGGCTTTAGAAAGGAAAGGTCATGCATAGACCAAATTGCTACCCTGCGCATCATAATTGAACAGACCCTAGAGTGGAACTCATCTCTCTACATTAATTTCATAGACTATGAGAAGGCCTTTGATAGCCTGGATAGGCAGTCAATGTGGAAATTGTTGAGACACTACGGGGTGCCACAGAAAATAGTCAACATTATTATGTCTTCATATGAAGGTCTCAAATGTAGAGTAGTGCATGGCCAACAGACTACAGAGGCCTTCCCAGTACGGACCGGAGTAAGGCAGGGTTGCCTACTTTCACCATTCCTGTTCCTACTGGCCATAGACTGGGTTATGAAGATGTCAACAGAGAAAACGCGAAACGGTATACAGTGGACATTGTGGAGCCAGCTGGATGACCTGGACTTTGCTGACGACCTGGCCCTCCTTTCTCACACACAACAGCAAATGCAGGATAAAACCAACAGGGTTGCAAATTTTTCTACAAGCCTGGGTCTGAACATCCACAGAGGGAAAAGTAAAGTTCTCAAAGTCAATGCATCAAACAACAACCCTATAACACTGGCAGAGGAAGCCCTAGAAGAAGTGGATAGATTCACCTACCTTGGAAGTATTGTTGATAAGCAGGGTGGGACAGAAGCAGACATAAAAATAAGGACGGGTAAGGCAAGAGCAGTCTTCAACCAACTAAAAAATGTTTGGGGTTCGGGAGATTTAACCCTTAGAATAAAAATCCGGATCTTCAACACACTAGTAAAACCTGTTTTACTCTATGGAGCCGAGACATGGAGAATAACTGCTATAAATAAGAAGAAAATACAATCATTTATAAACGCATGTCTCAGAAAGATCCTGCGAATTCGCTGGCCTAAAACCATCAGAAATGATGTTCTATGGCAACGGACAAATCAACTGCCAGTGGAAGTAGAGATCCTCCAGAGAAAATGGAAATGGATTGGCCACACACTCAGGAAGCCTGTATCCAGCATAACAAGACAGGCCCTCACCTGGAATCCACAAGGCAGGAGGAAGAGAGGCAGACCAAGAAAGACCTGGAGACGTGACCTGGAAGAAGACACCAAGAAGATTGGATACACCTGGGGACAGTTGGAGAGACTAGCCCTGGACAGAGACGTCTGGAAAGCTCTTGTCAGCGGCCTATGTCCCAGTAGGGACGACAGGCAAACATGACATGACATGACATGAGCTAGGAGATTTCCTTGTTTAAATATTTGTGTTCCTGTTTGGTTATGAAATTTCGATGAACTGCTTCGCTCAATATGTTGAATGTTATTCGTCTGTTTACCACTTTTCGTTTTTGAAAACTATTTAAATTTGTGCTTCTTGGATGCGTATTATATTAAGCTTGAACACCTGCAAAAGTAGGGAGAGGTGTTAGGGGTGGTGTAGTATAAATGATAAGGTAAATGAAAAGTTTAACATAATAGAACAGTACACTTTTACACTTTATCTATATAGATAGTTTGTTTTTAAAATACTGACTTCGGTGTATAAAAAAATGCTCAAATAGGACTTCCTATTTTATTAATGCTGAAATAGAAATCAGAAGCGTAGCGACCGATTCCGGCGCCCGGGGCGGAATATACATTTTTGCGCCCCTCCCTCACAATCTATTTATAGTTATTCCTGTCTTTGAAAAAGCGCCCCCCCCCGTTCCCAAAGTAAATAAATAAATAAATTAGAAAGGTTTGTGGATCTTCTTACCAGTTACTATCCCATTAGATTTTCTATTTCAGTGCCACACAATTGATATAGAAAACAGTTAAATCAATGTGAAAAGCCTTGAATTCGTTTATTTTCGCAACTTTGACTGTATATAATTTAATACTTCAGCTTAAAATGAGTTTAAAATGAGCTTTTCAATTAATTTTTTAAACCCTTTTGGCGCCCACTTAGGGTCGGCGCCCGGGACGGCCGCCCCACTCGTCCTCCCCTAGCTACGCCACTGATAGAAATCTAGAAAATGTAAGTAAATAACGAATCAGAAGAATTTAAATTAAGAAGAAAGGAAAAAAACACGATGAGGGAAGTACCTGGCATTTCGTTACAACATACAATAGCAACAAAGCATACCATTGCAACATAACACATCATTTCAACACGAAACTTCATTGCAGGAAATGATTTCCTTGCAAGACAATATATCTTTGAAACAACATACACTGCTACTCGATATTTCCCATACCTATACCTATACACACCATACCCTTTATTAAAACACAACATAAACTTGCCACACAACATACAACTGACACATACCATTGCAATACAATACACCATTACAATACAGCCTAGTTACGACACGACGCTAATTAAAACCTTATCAGGCTCTACACAACCACATGTTAAAAAATCACGACAATAACACACCAAAAAAAAAAACACAACCCTCATGCCTACAGGTATGTAAGGTGTAACATGGGAAGAGCAGATAACAGAACTTTGTCCCCTGGGTTGCTTGAACAAACAGACTGGAGACTTGGGGGGGTGGGGGGTGGGGGGTGATAGGGGAGTGCTGGTAAATAATTGCATCAGTAATAAATTCGTAAAACATATAACTATGGCCTGTATAGATATAACACAAAACACACACACACACACACACACACACATATATATATATATATATATATATATATATATATATATATATATATATATATATATATATATATATATATATATATATACATATGTATATATATACATATGTATATATATACACATATACATATGTATATAAATATATATATATACATATACATATACATATGTATATATATATATATATACATATGTATATATATATATATATATATATATATATATATATATATATATATATATATATATAATCAAAATATCACTAACCTGTGTTTATGTACAAAAAGTCACATGAACAATCCGCATTTCCAAATCAAATGGCCAAACAAAGCCACGCAACTAAAAACTACATAGCCTCGTAACAATAGTTAAAAAAAACATTTTGTCATCGTGATTGATTTGCTGTCAGCCACCGAATATTTATTTCAAACAGGTGACTGTGACTTACTTGAATTAAGTCATGGGAGTGTCAACAAGGTAGCAGGTCAGCATGACCTACGTTTTATTCATAGAAAATCTAAAACGTGATTTTAATTATACCATATCCTATGTCAAGCAGGCTTGGAATATTAAATACAATAAAATAAATCTGATACCGCTCTTGAAATTTGATATCTTTTAAACATGTTTTTTTCTCTTTGTGAAATATAATGGAATAATAATACATACTCTAAATAGACAGTAAAATATCTACATTTTAAAAGTAATAAAAAATTGATTTGTTTTTTTATTCATGGTTTAACCTGCTGAAAAATACGACACTTTTTTGTTTTTATTTTCCATTTTGTAAAATAAACACGTTTTAATGACGTTACTAGGTCGGGTGCCAACCGGGTCAGCGTGCCCCCACAGCCCAGCCTCGTGAATTTACTGAAAATCTTAACTAAGTTGTAAATTTATTGTTGGTAGATGAGTCATGTTTGATTAATATTTTAATTAAATTGCCCATGTTAACTATTTTAATCCTATTATATTAAAAGCTCTACCTGATCATTTTATTTAGAAATCAATATATGAGAATAACAGTTTGTGAATTAATGTGACCACAATCACCATAAAACTATACACTAAAAATCAACTTTTTAAAATGACTTTTATAGAAAAAAACAGTTTTTATATCCCGCTTATCAGTTGTTAGAGATAAAGGACTTGAATAATTAATTACGGGACTTATCTTAACCTTATACTAAACATAACTCTAATGAGAAATTTTGTGCCATTCTTTACCCAAAACCAAAATTGTACTCATAATTCAACCTTAAAGATATACCTAATACTCACTCGGTCACTCACATTTAGCCAAAATATAAATCCTTAACTCAAACCTACTTCTAGCCAACACTAACAATAGCTCTAAACCGGTATGTTTCGAATTTGGATTCAGGGCTCGAGTCTATAGGACGTCCCTGAGTCCACCCAGCTACGATGGGTACCTGGCTCACAAAGGCGGTTGGGCTTAGTGCTTGTATGTCGAGGTCATCGAAACAGAGAGCTCAATTTCATCTGTCCCATGTGTCTTGGACACGAGACGGGAAAAATGATGACGAAACCGAAGATTAAATTATCGTAACATTACCATATCAAACTTGTAGCCACTAAGAAGATGAAGTAGACTTTTATGAGTTTCTGTAACCTCAGAAAACAAAGATATAGTGTGGCCCTGTTTACTGTGCAACATACTCCACTTTCCTAACTTCAATACCCATCAGATTTGGATGAACTCTTTTACGTCCTACGCATTTGTGCACCGTTGCTATGACCCCATTGTCCCATTTACGATTAACCAACATCATCCTTCTGCAAACGTCATCAACGTTCTGAGAATTTCCTCAACACTTTTAGTTTTTTCTTTCTAAAAAAAACAGAGGATTAATTACTTAATTAACACTTCCTTTAAATGTCATTTAATTGATAATTAGCTTAATCTCGCCACTTTCAAAATGTAAATTAAGTTATTCTATTTTTTTGACGAACCTCTCGGGAACTAAAAATTTTCCCCGTCTCTGATATTTGATTGAGCCGGGGAGTAGTTCCGGTATTCCTTTCCACTCATCAATTATAAATTTGTCTAAAAATAGAACCCTCCCAGCAGTCCACACGGGTCACGTGTGAATGTTGGTTTTGCAACATTTCCCCGCGTATAATATCGGACAATTTTACAACTGCGTCTGGTCTCATTTCTATTTATTTTTTAGTTAATTAAAAGAAAATATATTTGGATTCACGACGATGATTCAAAAGAAATTCAATTTCAACTTAATAAAAAAAAATTGAAATCTGGTATCAGCCATTATGTTTATATGTTTCATAAACAGATTCTCATCTGTAATTTTTAATTGTTTTTTTTTTTTTACGTTGATTTAATTTCGTTTCATGTGATGGATGGGGTGGATAATATAATGGATTATAATAACACGAGTGAGATTTCATTTTAGGATTAAACTATTTCTCGGTTCAGCCGTATTCATCTGTTTTCTTGATTACAATATTTGATTTTACAATTGTGAGAAAAGGTATATAAAACTGGATATGAATTTTACTTTTTGAGGTAGTCTTAAGTTGTTAGCAGATATTAAAATTACAAAACTGCACTTGATTAGATAATTGTCAATTAATTTTCTAACCCCCCTCTCTGCAGAATTAAAAAAAAATTATAAATGAAACAAAAAAAATCAAAATTTAATAATACAAAAATGGTTCTTTAACCTTTTCCCCCAACTTATTTTTTTATATAGGGATGGGTAGGTGCAGTGCTTCTCTGACTTTTTTCTTTTGGGAGGGCACTTGATATTTTCGGGTTGGGGGGGGGGGACTACATTTTTCGGAGGGGGAGGGGATACTGGTAAAAGTATATAATTTCTATATAAATTCCATTTCATTCGGGAGGGGGGGGGGGGGTCGGTAGACTTTCTTCGAAGAGACCCCCCGAAGAGAGGCCTGCAAGAAATTCTGGTTAGGTAAGTGTGGTAAATTAATTCCCATGCCCCTCTAAATTCCCTTTTCTAACCTTTATCCTTACCCAATATATCTCCATCCTTGCAGTCTATGTATTGCACATAAGACTTCACCCACCCCTCTGCAGCGGACCACCCCCACCCCCAGCCTTGACCACCATTCCACAGCCCTGGTTTCATGATTAACCATTATTTCCTACGTACTGGACTCGCGGGTTTCTCATTCTTGAAGTTTTCCATCTAGTGCTCGGCTGGTTACAATATGCGCGCAGCATGGGTCCTATGTTACCGAAATTACAATTTTGTTGGGGATTATTTGGTCGTTAGTTTTTCTTCAGTATGGATGTTTATAAATGTAATATATAAACATATAAATAAACATAGAACGCTCTCTCTCTCTCTCTCTCTCTATATATATATATATATATACATGATTACCGGTGAGTGCGCAAAGGAATTTTTGTTAAATCGATCTTTCAGAGACATTAAGAAAGAATAACCACATGTACATTTTAGCATAAAAATCACTTTCCCACTGAACATGACAAAATTAAAGTGTATTATATATATATATATATATATATATATATATATATATATATATATATATATATATATATATATATATATGTGTGTGTGTGTGTATGTGTGTGTGTGTGTTTCTGTGTCGGCGTATATGTGTGTGTGTGCATATGCAAACCCACAAGGAAACAGAAAAGAGGGGCAGACATAGAAAATCAAGAAACGTTCAAAGTGAAACAAGGGAAGCGGGATTAACATGGGCATAACTGACAAGAGTCGCTAAAAATCTAGTCCTTTGAAGTGTAGTTGCAGCCCTTTGTTCCTCATGGTGTGCAGGGGGGACTTAGCATAAATAAACAGGATGTGTTAAAATTTGACATGTGTGTGTGTTAGTGTTGTGTGTATGTGCTGTTAGTGTTGTGCATGCGTGAGTGTGTGTGTGTGTGTGTGAAAACATTTAAAAAGTAAAGTAAAGAAATAATTTTTATACTCTTTTGAAGCCAGGCACTGTTTTTTTTTTTTATTTCCATTACATCTTCAAAGACAGCTAAAGTTCAAAATGGAATAATTTATTGTTAGACATCATTACGATCCATCATTTATTTCTTATGAAGTGACACCCTCTGCCAATACCATAAAACATCCCCGAACATAACAACAGGTAAAATGCGAACTCTACTCCAATAGCTGTTGAGGAAAATTGTATGTGTCTTTCTAAATAGTGGATCTAGTTAAATTTACTTATTTTTTTAAAACATACTATTCTAAAAGAATGGTTTTTTATGTATTTTTAAAAGTTTTCTATTTACTAAACAGGCTGCGCTGCATTACCCATTTCTTATTCCTTAGCGTGTTTAGTTTGAAATGCTCAATACATTGTAATGTATCGTTTTATTAATCCTAAGTATGTTTTTGTATTCTCACCAAATTCTCAGTTAGCTAAAAATGTATGTAGCCCAGTTATGTGAAAGGTTATGATTGGACTCAAGTAAACTGGACTTGCCTGCCTGTTTGAATTCAGGAGAAATAAAGTGCATCCTACTCTGCACACAAAATGTTTGCATTTATTTTCCAAGCATGAAACATGTTGACTTCGTTATTCACCCTCCGTTATAAATAGATACACAATGCAATACTCATCATTCAAAACGATAATTCTATTATACTCTTACCCAGTGGCGTAGCGAGGACGGGTGTCACCCGGTGCGGCATTTAATGGTGTCACCCCCACCCCAGAGGCGTAGCGACCCTTCCCGGGGACAAACTTTCAAATTTTCAATTTGCACACCCCCCCCCTCAAACTTTCGATTTGCACCCCCCCCCTCATGTTTTCGATTTGCACCCACCCCCTCCCTCAAACTTTCGATTTGCACCCCCCTCAAGTTTTTCTCTATATATTTTGCTATTTTTTGCCTTGGTGTCACCCCCCCCCCCAGAATGGTGTCACCCGGTGCGGTCCGCCCCCCCGCCCCCCCCCCTCGATACGCCCCTGCTCTTACCCGATTGATAGCAATTTTCAAAATACAGTGGTACCTCGACATACGAGTTTCCCGACATACGAGATTTTCGAGATACGAACAGTCGAGAGAGCTATTTTTTGCTTTGAGATACGAGCACAATTTGAGATACGAGTTAACGGAATCGCGGTTTTATAATTTCTGGAAATAACATCTGAAAAACTTGCAGCTGGCCATTCGTTGCAGGTATTTAATAACGTTGTCTAATTTCCAAAACATTCTGAAACCGAGGAAGAAAAAAAATACCATAACAAATTATTTTTAAACAGCATTCACGCGAAAGGAGTAATGCGTGCGAAATTAACATTTAAGTTCAACTATGTTCAGTGAATTTTAGTTAAGTTCCAATTACTGAAAGATAAAGTGTAGCATTACAGTTGTAACGAGTATGTTAAAGTTACCGAAAGATTTTAGCATTAACGGTGTAGAGCAGGGGTCTCCAAACTTTTCAATCCGAGGGCCGCATTAACTATCAAATTTCAGTTCGGGGGCCAGTTAGTCCCAGACATGTCTTTGATTTTTCTGGGCAAAGTTCCTCAGCCAGCACCAACAAACGTTTTTTTTCCGTGGACAAAATGGTCTCCGCGGGCCGGATGAGAGGACCTCGCGGGCCGCATCCGGCCCGCGGGCCGTAGTTTGGAGACCCCTGGTGTAGAGAGTAAGTGAACTAAGTGAAGCTCCTGCATGCTACATCTCCGCCACCATCTTCATTTAGCTCAGGTTAGATGATATCCAAAGAATATACACTTTATAAAACCAATTTATTTCTTTATATTCTCTTTATAAAGTTTTTATACTAAATGCATTTTTCTAATTAAAACTACGCAACAAAAACATATTAGGTAGCAATTTGGGGGCAGGCTGGAAAGGATAAATGGCACTTAATATACTTTCAATGTCGAAATCTGCTTTGAGATACGAACAATTTGACATACGAACAAAGTTATGAAACGAATGAAACTCGTATATCGAGGAACTACTGTACTTCCTGACTTGACCGTTACCATTTAGCTGAGCTATAAATAGACGTTTAGACCCAATGCTACCGGTTGGGTAGTTTCGGCCATTCCAATCTACATACAAAAGGACCGCATTTGCTGACCAGTGTCTACTTGCTAATTTTACGGTCAGTCGTGGTGGGGTTAAATGAAAGTATCGCCCGTGGAGTTAAGGTTTGATTAATTGGCAGAGAAGAGTTTATGGGACTGGGAATGTGGGCTTGTCTGGTTTTAGAATAGGAAATGGTGTCAGAATGGGATTCTCTTGTTACTTTGGGCTTGCCAGTTGTCAAAATGGGACGAACTGTGGGATTGTTTGTGCTAGAATGGGATTTTCTTGTTACTTTAGTTGTGGGCTTGCCTGTTGTCAAAATGGGACGAACTGTGGGCTTGTTCGGTGTTAGAATGGGATTTTGTTGTTACTTTAGTTGTTGGTTGCCTGTTGTCAAAAAGGGGTTTTTTGGTGTCTAAAGAGGAATTTGTTCTGACTTAAGTCGTGGGCTTGCCTGTTGTCAAAATGGGACTTGTTTTGTGTCAGAAGAGGAGTTTCTTGTACTTCAGTTGTTGGTTGCCTGTTGTCAAAAAGGGGCTTTTTGTGTCTAAAACGGAGTTTCTTGTTACTTTAGTTGTTGGCTTTCCTGATGCGAAAATAGTTCTGAGACGGTGGCTTGTTTGGTATCAAAAGTAGACTGCGATTGTGGGTTTGTTTAAAGCAGAAATGTTACTGAGAATGTTGACTACAGGTCAGAACTGGACCTACTTATTTCTTGCATTGTGGGCTTGTTTGAAGTCGAAAAGGGATTTAGACTTTAGGCTTTTTTGTGTTGTCAGGATGAAACTTTCTCTTCTTACTTGAAATTTGGAATAGGCAACTATCAGAAAGGGACATTTTTTTCCCCACAATAGTTTATGGTATAGATGAGTTAACGACCCTTTGTTTTGAACGTCGATCCCTGGGTCTCTGTTGATAAACAGTTAATTTGCTAAGTTTATTTCATAAATACATTATAATGTATATATATATATATATATATATGAGAAAGCGTGTTTAGTTGTCGTGATCTTGACATAATATTTTAGCCAGAACCTATCTCTGTGCGATATATATATATATATATATATATATATATATATATATATATATATATATATATATATATATATATATATATAATCCATGCAGAGTATTTATAGTTGAATCAAAACACTTAAAATATGTTTTTCTTTCGCTCAGAGCAACACGTCGAATTTCTAAATATAGAATATAGACTTAAATAAACATAGGACATGCTTCATTCTAATTTCCCCATTCTGCGATATCATCTTCCTCCCTCATTGTTTTTTATCAATAAAACCATGTTTGTGTGGTCCCCTCTTCCCCCCCCCCCCCCACCATCACCAGCTGGTTACATCACATACATACTGATACACACAGGTAAAATATCGATAAGTGAGGTGCTGGAAGAGAGGAGGGGGGAGGGGGTTAAGGGTTGGGTTTACAGGTGCATTGAGGGAAGAAGGAAGATTGACGAACCTTACGATTCGAAAAAAAGGTTTGATACAGCATGCAAGTGAGTCTAACCTTGACCTTTGTTGAGTTTTTTGTTTGACCTTGACATTTTCATGACCTTTTGAGGATAACTATAGTTTATCCAAACATATTTATTTCGTCTTGAGCTTAACTGAGTTGCTTTTGCTTACGGGAGCTTTTCTTGCGTTGTTTGTTTCATAAGGGTAGTGTAAAAGCCTGTTTTTACTGGAAAAAAAGCGATTTCCAAATTTTTTTATTCACAACGAAACCTTTAAAAAATTCCGTAATATTGTACCCCCCCCTCTTGTCCCCCATCCCTCCTCACTTTTCCCACACACAAACACATATTGGCCACATACACATATTGGCTCATACATGTGTGTGTGTTTTCCCTATCTCTTTATTGTGATGTCTACTAGCCTTGCAACTCATGAAAGATTCAGTAAGACAACAGATAAGATAAATGGTAGAGAACAAAAGAAAAGTTTATTGCTTAAGTAAATGATACTTCCTGTTATTCAATTTTGCAGAAGAATGAGAAGTGCAAGAATAGGCTTCTCTCATACCTTAGACCAGGGGTCAGTAACCTGCGGATCGAGCCGCATGCGGCTCTTTTGATGTCAAGATGCGGCTCTCCAGTTCCATGTACAAATATTAATAATTATTTTATATTATTTTTAAAACTCATTAAAATTATTATAGAGAAAAAAACAACTTCAAACAGGATAAAAACACTCATCAGAGAACAATGAGAGTAGGTGAGGTAGAGAGTATACAGACAGCTGACAGCCGCTTGGGCACCAGACCCAGCCCCACAACCGTGCTGTAGCCAGCCCCGTGGCGAAGGTTTCATTCTTGCCAATGCCGACTTTTTCGAATATCGTAAGTGAGGAATATTATTCTGATTCAGAATGCATTTCTCTAAAAAAAATTTGACACGAGTGTCGTGTTTTTTAAAAAGTTATTAGCTTTCTACGATTGAGCCGGTGGGGTACGAGTTTACCCTGCATTCAGGGGGGTGGAAGATAGGCCCGGTGATAACCGAGGCGACCGATACCCAAGCCAGTAGTCGGAGTTGACCGTGTTTAGGGCTGCCTGGCTATGGGCGACACTTGCTGAGCCGGTGGTGTCCATAAAGAAAGAAAAAAAAAGTTATTGGCTTCTAAAGTGTATTGGGATTGTCGTATAGTTACATTATTTGAGTACTAATTTTATTATAACAGAGCTAGGTATAATACTTTAATATGTTTTGTGCGAAATATTAGTATGCTTTTTAAGTATAAATATTCTTTCATATTTAAAGCTATTTATTTCAAATCAAAATTCAAAGTATAGATCTAATCCTAATCAAATGCCTAAATATTATGTTAATTGCATCTTTTGGCTCTTCTGGCTCAAAAGGTTGCCGACCCCTGTCTTAGACCCATGACATTGGTTTTAAGCTTTGTTTTTAAAAAAGCATCTTTCGGATAAGCGTTCATAAGAAAAAAAAATATTTGCAATGCAATCATTGCTTGCAGCTCCCAACATGTTTACAGTACTTAAATGCAATTATCTTTCAATAGTCTTATATTTAATTGTTTCACTAAGCTAATGGTTTCTAATTTATATTACAGCCAAATAGAATATAAAACCATAAAGCACATAAAGATATGACAACATATTGTATTAGAATTTTTTACTTTCATATTATGTAAAAGTACTTTTGATGAGCTACTTTTTTGTTTCGGTACTATTGGATTTCTGTTTTTTAAACGTCTTTTTGAAACTTAGCGGTTGATTATTTCCCTTCTTTTTTCTATTGTCATTCAATGTAAATTGTAAAACAACGAAGATAAATTGAGATGTTGATAATATATAAAATCTTACCTCTACGATGTGTCAATAATTATTTCTCAATGCTGAATCTTCCTTCTTTATTGACTATTTTACCTTAATATCAAATATATAGGCTAGAAACATACATACATAATTGACTTTTGCATGCATATTTGTATATTGTACTTTACTGTTAAAGTTTACGCGCCTCACTGCTGAGAAGCCAGGGACTACAGTTTTATTATGTTCATTGTATTTTTGTAAAGTACCCCCATTCTAGTGTAGAATCATGACTGGGTTAGGTTAGTGGACTGGTAGCTATTTGACAGATGGTAACAACAGTTTACAAACAGGGACGGAGTGGCCTAGCGTGTGTCTTGGGTTCGAATCCGGGTTCAAGTTACAAGACCGTCCTTGAGTCCACCCAGCTCATTTCAGGGAAGGTAAAGACGGCTGGGCATAGTGCTTACCACACTATCCCTTTATATGCCGAGGCCACAGAAACAGGTGAACTCTACTTCACTTGCCCCATAGACCGTCAGGTTTGGAATAGGAACTTTACTGCAAACATCCACAAGTCTGAACTTCTGTAATCTTAATCACATTACTTTTAACTTCTATACTTTTTTTTTAAATTTACATAATCGAACGTGCTATTTTTGCAATGAAAGTTAACACAAGAATAGGTAACTAATGGTAGCCTGAAACCACTTAGCGTTTTAAACTCCGTGATTTTAAAGACATGGCTCTTACGCAGTGGCGTCGCTTGGTTAGGTGACACCACCCTTGCGGCACTTCTTGGTGTCACCCCCCCCCCAAGAAACAAAGTATTTATATATATATATATATATATATATATATATATATATATATATATATATATATATATATATATATATATATATATATATATATATTTTTTTTTTAGGCCGGTACAAGCACAAGCACTCACAAACACACATACACATACACACACACACACATATATATATATATATATATATATATATATATATATATATATATATATATATATATATATATATATATATATATATATATATATATATATATATATATATATATATAAATATATATATATGTGTGTGTGTGTGTGTGTGGGTGTGTGGGTGTGTGCGTATGTCGGCCAAAATAGGCCTTTAATTTAAGTATTTGCCGCATACGCGGCAAACAAGCAATGGAACAAGTAATGGAACTGGCAAACAAGCATTTTTCTTCTGTAGATGTTGCATTTTTTGTCATGGTGTTCACCCCTTAAATGGTGTCACCCGATGCGGCCCGCACCCGCCGCCCCGCCCTCGCTACGCCTCTGCTCTAACGTAATTTATATCCCCTCCCCTCCCCAGCCTCAATTTGTCTTTTCGTAAAAACTCACACATTCGTAAAATGATGTCTCTAAGTTATAGTTCTAACCTCCAACCCCCACCGCTTCCTTTACATAACTACATTACTTACATATATTAACAAGTCTTGGTTTGTTTTTGTTTTTTTAAATAAATTAAAGTTTCTTTTTCAAACCTGATGGTCTAAGGGGCAAGTCTAGTAGTGCTCATCTGTTTTGTGACCTTGGCATATGAAGGGATAGTGTGGTCAGCACTATGCCCAGCCGCCTTTACTTTCCCTAACGCGAGTTAGGTACCCATCAGTGCTGGTTGGACTCAGGGACGTACTACTGACGTAAAACCGAATCCGAACTCGATACTTTCGGGTTAGCAGTCTAGCGCTCTATCTCTAGGCCCTATGTAAAGAAATGTTGCATCACATCTCTAAGCCCGACCCCCACTCCCTCCATATACCACACGCCTGAAACCCCCGGCCTTCTAAGAATTTTTAAAAACGACCCTCTTATATATTTTTAATCCCGCCCACTAGCCCACGTTAAATTTTTTATCTAGTGACGTCACTTCCTGTCAGCCATCTTGATGTCGCTAAAATTAACACCCCTTTCACCATTAATCTACTCATGTCAAACATTGCTTGCTTATTACCGCTGCAATTAAACTCGTTATTT
>NW_026733401.1:0-62929 GCF_028476545.2 Physella acuta
TTTGCCAAGTAAATTTAAGCATAATAATTATCAACAGAGAAATTTTACCAGTCAGGGGGTGAAGGCGACTAAAATTTCCAGATACGTAACTGCTCTGTGTGACTGCAAGTATTGCACCACACTCGTGTCGTAGACATAAAACTATCAAATACAAGCTAGCTATCGGACTGAGCCGTGGTGGTGTGGGTAAAACCACGACTTTATCAACAGAGCCTAAAGCTGATGATTTGTGCTCCAGTTCTCGGGCTGGGGTACAACCACACCACTAACTCGATACTCAGTTCTTTTGATAAGTTTTTTTTTTCTTAAAGTATTTTTCGTATCTAAAGCTTTTATTGCCTTTTTAATTTTATCATATATTTTATCTTTAAAAAAATAGTTAGATCTAATAAAAGTTAAAATAAAGTATTTCCTATACACTATGAATAAAACACAGCCTTTATTCCAATATAATTCCGCCATCATTGATAGGCTTATAATTTGATTGAAATAATAAAAATCAGGACGATTCTTCTTCGAAGAGATGCTTGGAAGAAACTCTGCTTGCTTGTTAATAATGTGATTTTAAATAATTAATTGAATAATGAACTGATAGCTTTAGTGATACAAAGTTTCTGTTTTTTTTGTGGGGGGTAAGGTGGGGGCACTATTATTTTAAAGACATCTGTTAAAATCAAATTTATCTATATAAGACTTACATTTCCAAATCTAAGACGTATCAATTCAACTCTAACCCTCGTCTATTTAATTCTAAAACTTATCTATGCAAGACCTATCTATTCAACTCTAAGATATCTATTCAATTTTCTCTTTCATTCTTCTATTCATAGCCCGACATGTTTTTGCTCTGTATAGCGTAGTTAATTTGAACAAATGGTCCTATTGACAGGGCCGATAATATATTGCTGGAAACATGACATGTCGTGGTTCTCTCCCCTTGCGGTATCGTGTTTTCCAACGAAGGGTTTGTGTATAGGAGTTTCCTTTTCAATCGTGTGTTCAATACTTTGAGGCCATCAATAAATTGACAAGTTTTTTTTTTTAAGGAATGTGTTGAGACAGTAAATAGAACTTATATGTTCAGATAGATCTAGTAGGTTCTTGTGTAAAGTTGTTTTCTAATTATGTTTGGACAATTATATTGTAACTGAAAATTGTAAGTTTGCTTTTGATTAATTTATTTTTAAACTATTCAGAGACTATTGCTTAGATAAACAGTAGATAAAAGTATATCTGACAGGTCAACTGATTTTAAGTATCAGTCTTTAGGATGTATTCTGGGCATATATATATATATATATATATATATATATATATATATATATATATATATATATATATATATATATATATATATATATATATATATATATATATATATATATATATATATATATATATATATATATATATAAATCTCAAAAATGTTTTTAAAATATGGATTTATATTCAGCATCGGACAATATCAGATTTAGAGCACAGTAGATAAAGTAGAGTTTAGCTGTTTAGATAAGGAGAAGGCAAGCTCAGAGTGGCCCCATGGCTACTTTTAAAAGAAAGAAAAAAAATATGAAAATTGAGTCTGCCTTAAGATATATTTCGGACAATATTTAAAGATGTTGCATGTGTGACAAGGTATCAGAGTTTCTTCCAGGCATCTCCCCCCCCCCCCCGAAGAAAGTCTACCTCTCCCCCTCCCCCCGAACGAAATGGAATATATGTATGAATTATATACTTTTAACACCACCCCCCGAAAATTTTAGTCCGCCCCCCCCCCCGGAGAAAATAGTCTGGAGGAAACACTGCAAGGTATTCCGTAAGCTTGTGCGGTGTGTAGAGTGGCCCCGTTTGATTAGTAGTAAAACAACACCAAACTCATATGCAACGAGTAAAACACCAAGCAATCTTTAAATAAACGAACCACGAAGTAGTTTTACCAGGTTGCTTGTGTGTGTATTGGGGTGGGGGGGGGGGTGGCATTGTAAAATTCGTTGAATAATATTTTTAAGAATAAGCACTTCAGTGTATACATTATTAATGTGTGTTGTTTACTATGAAAACAAAAACACGCTGTAAGAATAATACATTTAATATATATCAAGAATCAACTTGATGTAGTCTGAGTAACGTAGTAGCGAAAACATTACAATCGTATGTTCAAATATTAAATTCACTTTAACATACAACTAGAAAAGAGTTTTTAATCACAGATACAGTCAGGCAAAGGACTTATAAACTTTTAATTGCCTTCATTCAAGTTATCGGTAGAGAAATACGTGCTAATGTGTTGCCCCGTAATACGAATAATTAGGGTTACGAAAAGGAAAGTCGATTTGAAACGGATTTGAATTACGAAGCGCAGAGGCGTAGCGACCTTTCCCGGCGCCCGGGGACAAACTTTTCGCTTTGCACCATTCCCCCTCAAGATTTCGATTTGCACCCCCCCCCCCCCCCTCATACTTTCAAGTTGCACCCCTCTCAACCTTTCAATTTATTTTTCCAACCCATTTTGGCGCCCCCTAAGGTCGGCGCCCGGGGACATATGTCCCCCCCCCCCCTTGCTACGCTACTGACGAAGCGTGATCTGTGGTTCGAAAGTCGACCGTAACTTGAACAAATTCTTGTCTTGAACGTCACCGCCGGATGTAAAAACTAAACTGCTAGAACCAGGGGCGTAGCGAGGGGGGGGGGGCAGGGGGCGGACCGCATCGGGTGACACCCGACCCCGCTACGCCACTGGATAGAACTAGGTATGGACTGGCCCGCCGACCTACCGGGTAAAATCCCTATGGGCCCCGGGTAAAAATCCCGTGGGCCTTTAGGAACGTTGATGTAATAAGTCTATTAGTGCTTTGATTTTTAATAAAAAAAATATTTCTGTCGTTTCTCCATTTCACCATATACTTTCCTATATGCCAAGGCGTTAAACTCAATTGGATGGGAGAAAAATTGAGGATGCTAATGAAAATTGCTAATTCGCCTGACTATCTTTGACACTGCCCGGCTACCCCTAGCATTTCGTCGGGCTCCCCCCCCCCCCCCCCTACCGTGGAAAAGTTTCAAGTGCCACCACCACCCCCCACATCTCCCGAGAAAAAAAAAGTCTGAAAGAAACACTGGCAAGAACTAGGTTAACACTTCACCCGCTGTTGTGAAAATCTATGAAGGAAGTTTTTTTTTTTTAATCGCACGAGATTTTTTAAAGCTGGATTAAGTGCGGTGATTTTAAAAATGTGCGGTGATTAAAAACGTCTCCAGCTAGTTATTAATTCCCCTGCATGTCGCAACAAACGAGCCTGACTCGAAGACTTGTGTTGACTATGTTTAATTAAAACGATCTCATATCCAGTGCAGTGGCAACAGCTAATCCGGGTGGATTAACGGCCCAGAATTATTGCAATATCGATTACACAGCCTTCGTCAATACCAGGAGATATCGTCTGCCAGACAGACACGGTAGCTGTGAAGATTTGCGGCATTGGGAAAGTGATAGGGCCAGTACACTCTAATCGATAAAACACGGGGTCGCTAGCAGTTTAAAAACGGCTTCAGTTCAGTTAGGTCTATGCTGACTGCAGAATTTGTTTATTTCATTCGTTATTTTTTCATCATGGAGATATGCAATGTTTCTTCCAGACTTTTTTCTCCGGGGTTGCACTTGAAAGAGATGCCTAGAAGAAACTCTGGTGATATGATGCCAATGTAAAGTTGTAGTTTCGGATCCAACCCAGTCATTTTTAAATGTTAACCACACTTTTTTCACCCTCTGTATATTTATCAATATGCAGTTTTATAAAACTATATATATATATATATATATATATATATATATATATATATATATATATATATATATATATATACACACATGTACTTATCGCTTTCAAATTGTGATTTGTATTATTTTAAAAAAATGTTTGATATATAGCAATATCAATGTTACTTTCTGTTGCTTATTTTTAAAATTTCAGAATTCAAGTATTAAATCGGTCACAGTAAAAAGTGAGAAATAACATTATCTTTATTGGGAAGTTAATTAATTACAATAATTACTGAATTCGTCTCAATGACCTATACATGTCAGCCGCTGAATAGACCAGCATGACGTCACCGGAAGTCATGGCCGCGCGCATTCTTGTGGAGTACGCCTCAAAGAGTGTAGATGAAAACACGTCACCAAATGACGTCAGGTTTAATAAGGGAGGCGATTCGATGATAGAACGACGACTGTACGTGGTTAGCCGTACCGGGTCGGGTGAAGTGAGTTACCTCCTCCTCACGGAAAATTTTTCCGCCATCGTGTCGTACCGCGTGCACATCGAGAAATGGCAGCAGACGTACGGGGTGGCGGATTTTGGAGTGGTCGCCCTTGGGAAGTCCATCTACATCCTGGGCGGCTTCGACAAAGTTCAAGGTCGTTGTTTGACCCGAGTCGTCAGGTGAGTGATTCTGCTTTTAGTTGTGTTTCGTGTGTCGGGGAGGGGGGGGGGGGAGGGGGGGGGGAATTCCATTTGTCTAGCTTTTCACAAAGGACAGTGCATAATATAACATAACAAAATCAGAGCCCCATTCTAGCGCCCGGGGTGAACTTTTGATTTTGTACCCCCTCGACATTTTATATAGTTATAGATTTTTACCTCTCACTTACCCTTTGAATTTTAGTTTCAAACAACTGATGAAGTTTAATAATGACAAGTAACTTTTCTTAACTTCGATTGTGTGTAATTCAAATATAATTTGTTCCTACCCCTTAGTGTCGGCACCCGGGGTGGCCACCCCACCCACCCACCCTCCCCTAGCTACGCCTCTGAACAAAAGGTGGAAGTGTGGAGGATTATCATTCAAATGTGTTATAAGAGATATGGGCGTTTAAGAGTGTACAGAGAAATAAAACGTTTCTGAAATCCTTTATTATAACAAGGTTTTAAATCGCTGAAATAAGAATACTAGAATAAGTATTCACGTATGTAGTCGGCTCTCTAGATTTAAAATATCCACGAACACAACTCATCTCAGTCTTAACATCTTTTTAATGACATGATTTTAGTTAGCTACCAGATGTCCGATAATAGACTCTTCCAAAAATAGGTGTGTTGGGTTGTTAGTAGTATTGTAATCTCGACTAATTTTATGGCTAAACATTTGAGTTAGGCGTATGGTAGGACTAGGGTTGGGGTTAGGGTTAGGGATAGGTTTAACATTGACATTAGCAAGCCACGTGTGCAATTTAGTTAACTACCAGTGACCTAACACCCCTTTTTAAAGAAGATTATATTATCGGACAGTGGTATAAAAATTCTCCCAAACATTTCGCTGCATTTAGAATTGAGTCGAACAAAGTTACTAAAGGTTACTAAAAATTATGCAATGTAAGGGGCGATGATCACTGAAAATCTAGTACATTTTCTTGGTGTGACGAAATGCATTTTTTGCCTTCACTGTAATTATGACAAGAGTTATCACACCTGATCGAGTCGTTCGTCCACAGATACAACCCGTGTACCGACGAATGGTTCGAATGTCGAAGCATGTCTGTGGCCAGATGTAAATTTGGGGTCTGTGTTGTTAAAGGGAGAATATTTGTCTGTGGTAAGTACATAACAGTGTTTTATACTTACATAACATTGTTTTATACTTACAGATGGGTTTTATAATTACAGAACAGTTTTATAATTACAGAACAGTTTTATAATTACAGAACAGTTTTATAATTACAGAACAGTTTTATAATTACAGAACAGTTTTAAAATTACAGAACAATTTTATAATTACAGAACAGTTTTATAATTACTTAACAGTTTTCTAATTACAGAACAGTTTTATAATTACTAAACAGTTTTAGAATTACAGAACAGTTTTATGATTGCAGAACAGTTCTATAATTTATAGAGCAGTTTTATAATTACAGAACAGATTTATAATTACAGAACAGATTTATAATTACAGAACAGTTTTATACTGCTAGCTCGAATGTCTCTAGTTCGGATCTCAGTTCGGATTTTTGACTGTAAGACGTCACTGAGTCCACCCAGCTCAGATGGGTACCTGACTTACGTTGGGGAAAGTAAAGGCGGCTGGTCATAGTTCTGACCACACCATCCCTTCATAACCGAGGTCAAGAAACATGAACCCAATGGATTGCTATGTCTGGAGAGGAGTCTTTACTTTTTTCAGTGGCCTACGTACACTGAGTTGATGCCCTTACCTCAGGGCCGGCGCTACCTATAAGGCGAACTAGGCGGTCGCCTAGGGCGCTATCCCTAGGGGGCGCAAAAAGGTTTAATCGCTATTATCAAAAAGTACCTAATAATTAATAACTTTGATTATCTTTTATAAACTACAAGCTGACCCGCGACGTAGCATACGCCGCTATTTAGTTTAATTCCTATTTTTCAGTAACTCATTATTTGTGAATTCGACACTACCAATGCTGTGACTGAAAATATTTTGCTTTAAAACACTATCAGTAGCTAGTGAAGGACGATTATCCTCACCCTCAATTTCCACTCTTCTACCCCCCCCCCTCCCTCTCGCCTCCGTGAAAGCAGCCGTCTGTGACAGTTTACAGACGACAATGAAAAGATCAAGTAGAACATGTTATCATCTCCCCTTAATTTCAAATCGTTTTAAAACTAAATTATCTGCCCCTAATAGCCGTCACTACGATTGTAAACAGCTCACCAGACTGGATGGGGTGGGGGTGGTAGCGATACGGTCATGTAGAGGATTATTAGCCGGTCGTCCCTAGCCAGATGATCTTCTAATTAAGACTTTGGCCGGTCCACCATGGCCAGTCCGCGGACTGGCCGGCCAAAGGCCGAAATCAAGCAAAGTTTCGGACTTTGACCGACCCATGAGATGCGATATTGGCCAATGCGCGGATTGGCCGGCCAATCCTAGCATTGGCCGACTTCGGGCTTTGACCGTAACATATACATAGATAGACAGGGTAATAAAGAAATGAGTTGCGATCTATTTCGGCACCCAGGACGAACTATCAATTTTGCACCCCCACCCCAAAATTAGGCCTATATAGGCGTACATTATTAGCGTTGGTGAAAATGCACCCATACGTCACTACTATGGAAATATCGGGGCGCTTTTTACCAGTCACTTTGCCCTTTTATTTTGGTTTCACATAATTGATGAAGAAAGCGATTAAATAAGTTCGTAATTTAAATTTCGAACATTTCAAACGGTTATCTAATTTTAATGTTGATTTTGTGATCGCTCCAGCGCATGACGGGGCGTTCCAAAACACGTGCAATTTTGGTTTTTAGTAGGGCTTGTATGTCTCGATTTCTCTGACTTTGAATTAGAAATCTGTTCTGGTGTATTCAGTTTTGTAATGAAGGGGTGCTTAAAGTATTGCACTTGTTTGGTAAGTTTTGATGAATCGTTTAGATTTGGGAGTAACGGCGGAAGGATGTTGCTGATATGGTTTCGTAGGTATAAGGTATCGAAGTGTTAAAGTGTCGTATTTTTTATTTGGCTGTTGTGTAGTTGAAGGTCTAGTGGAATGATTGGAAGTAGTGAAATGAGAATGTAGGTGATGAGGTATCGTAGTTTTGGAGTTCGGGACTATCGAGTCTTGTGGTATTAAGGTATTGACTGTTAATGTGTAGTAGTAGGTCCAGTTAAATCGTTGTTGATTGGGAGTATCGTTTGTAGAGCTTGGTGAAGTTAAGCGATTTGGTGTCGTAGTTCTGGAGCATCAAGTCTAGTTATGTTTAGGTATTAAAGTTTGGTATGTGTTTTTAATGTAGTAAAGTCTATCGAGTAGTCGAGTTTATCGTGAGTTAGATGATTTCAATTCAGTATGGAACACACTACAAAGAAAGGTAGGCGTTCTCTAGCTGACAATCTTTAGGCTTTTAGGAATCTATATTACCACTCTTGAAGTACTAATATATAATATTACATAGGCTGGAATTTATAATTACCGTATACTTTGTTTTTTTTTTTCCAATTATAATTTTTGTATATTTAATCAATAATTACAGCAATGTCTTAAAGTTAACTGTTTCCTGCATTTGGTTTTTTTTTAAGGCGTCCCCTTATTCAGGGGATCCAAAATTTTACGTTGTAACATATTGAATCCTATACAACTGAAAGAATGTCATCAATATTAATTAGAATATGCTTCTAATAAAACTAACGTATTTAGACTTTCAAGCAAAACCTACAGTTAAGTAGTTAATAAGTAAAATATATTGTTTTGAAATAGTTACATAGCTAATATAAACGATTTATTATAATTATTACGTAATAAAATTTAGACTGTTTTATTGTGTTTTTCAAGCATGTCTTAGTTACACTTGATTATATTAGCTATTCTTGTGATAGTTATTTCCCTTATATTAAATTTTGGTATTTGGGTTTCCAAATAGGAGATAATTTGTTGCTTAACTTAACATTCGTTTCAAATTCCTGCATCTAAGATTGTCCGCTGAGATTATAAATACAACTTAAAGTTATTATTTGCTTTTGTTAAGATTATATAGAGTAGAAATTCCAAACAAAAAATTTGGTATGATTTTTTAGCATTATCCAGTTGAAAAACAAATAGGCCTACATCAGTAACCGTTGCAGATTGTAATACTTAATGTTAGTAGAGATACAGTATGAGATAGTGCAACTAATGTGTCTAAAAGCGTCTAAGTCGCAAATTAATCATCTAATTAATTGTCTTTTTCATAGTTTCACCCTCTCCTAAAGGATTCATATATAACAATTGTAGGCTGGAATCTAACTATAACATTTATAACCTTTAATTTTTCAAAAAAAAAAATCGTAACATAATTATACAATATAGACATTTAAGTATTATAACAAAAAAAAACAGTTAAGGTTAAAACAGGTAAGCTCCGCCCTGGAACTCACCTTGGGAGGTCTACATAGAGCCCAACACTACAAGAACTGTGTTTTTTTCACGTGTTTTTTTCTAGACTTTTTTCTCCCTGGAGGGGGGGGGGGGGGGAAAGGAAAGCACTTGCAATTTTCTAAGGGGGGGGGGGAGGGGGGGCTATGTTGTAAAGTACAAAGTACACTCGTGGACAATTTCAATAGAATGTGATTACGCTTGCAAACTGGAATTGAAGGAATTAGTACAAACTTTTGCGACGAAGGAAGCAAGTAAAGTTTGATTTTGATGTCTACTTATGATGCGTATGCAATTGATAATAAATTAATATGTCACTTTTAATGAATTGTTTTCTTATACATGTTTTAGTAAGTAATTTAAGTAAAAGGGGGCGTTGTAATACGTTTTGGCTAGGGCGCTAAATAACCTGGCGCTGGCACTGCCAGAGTTTCTTCCAGGCATCTCTTTGGGAACGTAATGGAATTTATATAGAAAATATATAAATTTAACAGTGTCCGCCCCCTCCCGAAAAAAGTCAATTGATATTTCGCCCCGGGCGCCGGAATGGGTCGCTACGCCTCTGCTCTCTTCTGCCTTCTCACTCTACACCCCCCCTCTCAGACATACCTGCCAAATACATATATGTGTGGTTCTAGGTGGAGAGACCGACGATGGTAAAGTCACCGGAAGTTGTGAGATCTATGACCCGGAAACTAACCTCTGGTCCAAATGCGGATCTCTCGTGTCGCCTCGGTCTGGCTGCGCATGCGCAAACAACGGCAAAGAGTTAATTTGTGCAGGAGGATACAACGGAGGGAAGGCTCATAACAACCTCTGGTAATATTGTGAATTGTTATTCTTTTTTAATTTGAATCACTTAAAATTTCTGTCCTACATTCCCTTAGTGGTAGTAATTAGTCTGACGTTGTTTACAAGGACAATAGTTATAGTTACCGTAAAAAATCATCGTGACGTCACGCGTTTTTGACGATTTTTACCTCCCCCCTCCTTTCCGTCACACATAGTCACAAAAAGCCAGACTCCACCCACCTAAAATGACGTCACACATCAGTCTACAACCCCCCCCCCTAAAAAACTGCTGTTGAATTTTTGTTAAAATATGATATTTTTCCACAATCTTGTATGAACTCTGTTAACATACAGTATTTAAATCAATTCTTATTACAATTTATTAAAACCGTTTTCTAAAAACGCAAAATAACGGCTAAAATTCGTTTTCTTACGTTGCTTTTTTTTTATGATGCAAAAGTGTGACGTCACACAATCTGAGCGCCCCCCCCCCCCCCCTGATCACACACCGTCACAAAATTACGGACCCCCCTCCCACCTACGAAAGTGACGTCATTTATGGACGACTCCTGACGAAATCCTATTAATTCTTATTCTACCCATATTGAAGTGTTTTTTCTGCTAAAGAAATGTGTTGACTGAAGTACATTGCGATACATTTTTTTTTCTACTGTAGGCTGTATGACAAACACAAATGGCAGGAAATCGGCAAAAATAACCCACACGTCCTTCCATACAATCTTCACAGATGTGCGCTGACAAAGGCTAAAAACACTTTTTATTTTATAGGAGGTGACATCATGCTATATCAAACTAGTGTATTAGCTATTACATCAGATATGGGTAGAGAATGAGTGGACATAATAGCGTTAGGTTTAGAGTTAAGGCTAAGGATGTGTCGATAACAAAAGAATTCAGAGCGTTAGGTCAAGGTTTAATGTTTGTGACGGAGTTAGGGGCAGTCAGTTGAGCACTAGCCACCTCATGCAAAAATATAAATTTGAGAAAGATAAATCAACGTTGTCAAGCTCAAATAGGCATATATATATATATATATATATATATATATATATATATATATATATATATATATATATATATATATATATATATATATATATATATATATATATATATATATATATATATATATATAAATATATATATATATATATTGTGAATAAGTCTATGTAAATATATGTATATATATATATATATATATATATATATATATATATATATATATATATATATATATATATATATATATGTATGTATATATTTATGTATATATAGATGTACATAGATGTATTATATATATTTGTATATATATATATGTATATATAGTATTGTTTTCTGCGAGACTACAGATATCTATATATATAATTCTCTTCTGGGAGACCCTAGAAAACAAGCTGTAAAAACAAGCTCCCTACCACCCCCACACCTACATGGTCTTAGTGAGCTGTGTTCACTCTAAATGTTTACAAGCAGAGCCGGGTTTAGTGACGACTATTAGGGGCAGATAATTTAGTTTGAAACGATTCTAAACGTAGAGGGGGGGGTGGGGACGGAGGGGTTTGAACGGAGGGGGTGGGACGGAAGGGGGGGTTATGGTCCTTAACGTGCTACTTATAGTGTTTTAAAGAAATATTTTCAGTGGCAGCGTTGGTACCGTCAAATTATGAATTACTGAAAAGTAGAAAAAACAACAACTAAATAGCGGCGTATGTTATGCCGCGGGCCGGCTCGTGAGTAAATAATTTCTCCATTACGCGTATAACAGGAAAGCACCAGAATCTCTGGACATCAAGGCTCTGCACATTAGTTTGCTAAACTATTGATTGGTTAAGTAATTAAGCCTGCGAGATGCTGATTCATTGTTGTTTTTGGCACTTTGGTCTCTAATAGTGAAACAGGGAATCAAATCAATGTCATTTTCCTTCATGTTGTTGCTGGAAGGGTTATGGCTGGGGCTAGGTACTGGGATAGAGCTTGTTTTGGTTAGGTTTATGGGCAGTGTTTCTTCCAGACTTTTTCACCGTCGGGGCACTTGAAATTTTCGGGGTGGGGGGGGGGGGTAGACTTTCTTCGGGGGGGGGGGGGGGGGGGGGGTGGGGGGGGCGGACACTGTTAAAAGTATATATTTTCTATAAAAATTATGTAAATTTCACTTTGTTCGGGGGGGGGGGGGGCGGTAAAAATCTTTCGGGTGGGGCCCCGAAGAAACTCTGTTTGTGGGCAAGGGTCTTATTACGGTAGGAGTAAATTATCTTCACCATAGCACTTTAAAAAAAAATAAGACCACTACTGCCATGTCGGTAATTAAATAGTTACCAGACCTGACTGTTGAAGTAAAACCCTCTCACCCCCAGGGGTATCGTCCAAAGACCACCACCCCACCAAGCGAAGACCGTCCTCTCCCCTAACCGTGACACAGTCTGAGAAAAGAATGTTCTCCTATACAACTGCTACAGCGGGCGCTCTGGTCAAAGGGCGGCAACCCAGTGTATCCACGTTAAATACACAGTTACCGCCAATGAGACACGCAAGACAAAATGCAGGGGCGGTCACTGTGGGTAAGTACATTTTATTTTATTTTTAATGTATAGATCTACATTTGGCAGTCTGTTTAGACATATATGTGCCAGTAAACATTAGTTTATGTAATAGTGAGGTATTTTAACGATGTATGATATTTCTTAAGAGATAAGATTTTGTTGTTTACTTATAGCTTGTAGTCACAGTAGCACTTTAACTGGGTTTTTTCTACTGGGAAGGGGCGTTTAAAATTTCCGAGTGGGACGGACGGACTGTGGTTAAAGTAAAGTATATATTTTCTATATATTATGTCTTTTCATTTCGTCCAGGGGGGGCTCAAATACAAACTTGATATCTATTGATGACCTTGAAAAAAACCCCTACAAGGGTTAATAAAATTTAGGAAATGTATAAAAATAAATTTGTAAAAATAGCTTTGTAAATTACTTGAATCAATGAATTTATGCCTACTCTGTTATTAAAATTTTTCATCCTTCTAACATTTCAATAATTTAATTTAGCCATTGTAATTGTCAAATCTGAATCCATAAATTAAAAAAATAAAACCCAAGATGAAATAATTTACATGTGAAACTCAGATGAATTAATAATTTTGAGCTAAGAAAACAAACAAACAAAATTCATCAGTACCTGTTTTCCCTTACTTTCAGCATATTTTACAGATTGTATAACATTGGTTTGAGTATAAACCACCGCCCCCCCCCCTCTCAACGAGAATTTATATAGAAAATATATACTTTTAACAGTGCCCATCCCCCCGCCCTCAGAAATTTAAGTGCGACACCCCCCTTCTCCTGAAAATTTCAAGTGCACCCCCCCCCCCCCAATCCGAAGAAAAAAAATCTGGAAGAAACACTGTATATGGAGAAAGTGATTCGTTTGATATTTCAACATTTGTGCACGAAGTTGTCAAACAAAATGATTCCAGAATAGCTGAAGTACGCTATATTACACAAAAAAAAAAACAAAAAAAAAAAAAAAACAAAGATAGGTTCTTGTCTGCAGTAGTTTTACATGAATTATGTAGTCACCAGCCCGCTTTGCTAGTAAAAAAAAATCTATTGCTGGCAGTCTCAGTAGCCTATGGGGTCATCCATAAATGACGTCACGCTTTTCGGACAATTTTTACCTCCCCCCTCCCCTCCGTCACAAAAAAACCAGACCATACCCTCTAAAATTACGTCATACCTCAGCCTACAACCTCCCCCCCCCTTCAAAATTGAAGTTGAATTTTCCTTAAAATAAGATATTTTTTTCCTCAATCTTGTCTGAACTCGGTTAACATAGAGTATTTTAATCAATTCCTATTACAATTTATTAAAACAGTTTTCTAAGACGCGAAATAACGGCTAAATTCGTTTTCTAACATTGCTTTTTTTATAATTCAAAAGTGTGACGTCACACCATTTGAACCTCCCCCCTTCCAACTAATCACACACCGTCACAGAATTACGGACCCCCCCCCCCCCCCTTGCGAGTGTGGCAGTATTTATGGACCAACCCTATCACAAAAATTTAATAAATATTGTTTAAAAAAATGTTACTATTGCATAAAAACATATAAACACAAAAAATACATATATTTTTATATTTTGATAATCAAAGTATTGCAATAGTGAAAATTTGTTTTAATTATCATTAAATATCCATATTTTCATCCCGCTTACCATTTACAACTTCAAAACAAGGGAGGCTATACATTAATTGTTCATTAAAAACCGTTAATAATACAGAGAAAATCAACTGCAATATAATTTCTTTTAAAAAGATTCATTGTTTGATATTTAATCAAATGTTAATATTAAAACTAGTTTATAATTATTGTATTTACTTTACTATTATAGATTCTACACTTATTATCTAACTCTAGTCTAAATTAAAAACATTTACCTTTATGAAATATTTAATTTGTACGTGATGCAAGTCTACATTGAAATATCTGCTTTCATGCGGTTCACAGAAATGTTTTTAACAAGCTTTTTATATTGTAATACCGTCGTCATATGTCCTCTATGCTGCTTGTGCGGTTTCACCGCCTGGCAGGACTCGGCTCGGAAAAAAAAAAATAAAAAAATAAAAAATAAAAAAAAATAAAAAAAAATAAAATAATTATATTATAATGGCAAATTATAATGCACTAAAAAGTAGAAAATAAACGACCAACTACTATTAAAATAGCCATAAAGAAAAGCGTGGATCACTTTTTTATCTATTTGATACCCTTACTCAGTGGCGTAGCGAGATGGGGTGTCACCCGGTGCGGCACTTAATGGTGTCACCCCCCAGAGGCGTAGCGACCGTTCCCGGGGACAAGTTTTCGATTTGCACCCCCCCCCCCCCTCAAACTTTCGATTTGCACCCCCCACTCAAGTTTTTCTCTATATATTTTGCTATTTTTTGCCTTGGTGTCACCCCCCTAAATGGTGTCCCCCGCCTCCCCCCCCTCCCCCCTCGCTACGCCTTGCCTTTACTAATATTTAGGAAGAGACCCACGCTTTTCTTTATAGCTATTTAAATAGTAGTGTGTTGTTTATTTTCTACTTTTTAGTGCCTTATAACAGGGGTCAGCAACCTGCGGCTAGCGAGCCCCATGCGGCTCTTTTGATGTCAAGATGCGGCTCTCCAGTTCCATGCACAAATATTAATAACTATTTTGTATTATTTTCAAAACTCATTAAAATTATTATAAAGGAAAACAACTTTAAAAATGATAAAAAAACTCATCAGAGAACAATAAGAGTAGGTGAGGTAGAGAGTATACATACAGCTGACAGCCGCTTGGGCCCCAGACCCAGCCCCACAACAGTGCTGTAGCCAGCCCCGTGGAGAAGGTTCCATTCTTGCCACTGCCGACTTTTTCGAATATCGTTAAATGAGGAATATAATTCTTATTCAGAATACATTTCTCTATCGGTCAATATGCATTAATTTGACCAGAGTGACGTGTTCTTATTTAAGTTATTAGCTTCCTACGGTTGAGCCAGTAGCGTAGCGAGGGGGGGGGGGGGCGGGGGGGGGGGGACATATGTCCCCGGGCGCCGAGCTTAGGGGGCGCCAAAATGGGTTGGAAAAATAAGTTGAAAGGTTGAGGGGGGCGCAAATTGAAAGTTTGAGGGGGTTGCAAATCAAAATCTCGAAGGGGGGGTGCAAATCGAAAAGTTTGTCCCCGGGCGCCTGGAAGGGTCGCTACGCCTCTGGGTTGAGCCGGTGGGGTACGAGTTTACCCTGCGTTCAGTCGGTAGGAATATAAGCCCGATGAGAACCGTAGGCAGAAGCGACCAATACCCAGGCCAGTAGTCGGAGTTGACCGTGTTTAGGGCTGCCGGGCTATGGGAGACACATCCTGAGCCGGTGGTGTCGGTAAAGAAAGAAAAAAAGTTATTGGCTTCTAACGTGGATTGGGATAGTTGTATAGTAATTATATTTGATTACTAATTTTATGATAGCAGAGCTGAGTGAAATACTTTAATATGTTTTGTGCGAAATATTAGTATGTTTTTAAGTATAATTATTCTTTCATATTTAAAGCTATTTTTTTTTCAAATCAAAATTCAAAAGTATATGTTTATCATAATCAAATGCCAAAATATTGAAATAAAAATGTTAGTGGCTCTTTAAAAACTAGGAACTTTTGTAAATTGCAACTTTTGGCTCTTTCGGCTCAAAAAGTTGCTGACCCAGGCCTTATAACATAAAAGCTTGTTCTTAAAATAATTTTTATGAAGTTTTTTCAGTACTTTACATTTTTAAGAATTACAACAGAGTTGCGTGACTAAAAAAAACCATTGCGCACCCAATGAACGTAATAATGCGCGTATAATAGTGCGGTATGGTCGGATAAGACTAACTACGAATTTGGACACAATTTTAATTAATTCTTAAAAAAATTAATTAGGCATCCAATTAAGTCAAATTTAATGTCAGATTGCATTGTCTTCATGTCTTCACACACGTGCCAACTTTGAACCGAATTTGTCCAGTTAGAAGTGCCCAAAAGTGGCAAAATCGATCCCGTGTTGGTATTCCATATCTCGGGTCATTCACGCCCCGCTTGTTTAATCTGGTGCCGAGGAGATTGCAAAATGAGTGCCTGTGTATGGCCGATCATATAACTTAATAAAAGTGTATTGCCCATAACATAACTTAATAGAAGTGTAGGGCCTATTACATAATAGAAGATTGTGGCCGAACATATAACTTAATAGTAATGTATGGCTGATCATATAACTTAATATAAGGGTGTTGTTAGAAATAGCGTTTGAAATAACTTTGGAAGTAAAGTTGGTTATGGGGTTGATAACGGCATTGGAAAAGGAAATAACCCAACAAATACAAAAAATTCTCCACCAAACAAAGCAATTGTTGTTTTATTTTGGAGTTTTCTCTCTTAGATGAGCTGCTATTCCTAGATTTACCGGGATTTGTTTTTGTTCTTTTAAAAAGGAGATTTTAATATTAAATTTTTTGGCAGGTGACAAGATCCACGTGATCGGGGGGTCAAATGTCGAGACAGGTGACCCGGTTCTAATGACAGAACACTTTGATCTGGTCAAGGGCATATGGCAGGATGATTTCCTCTTCAAGAAATGTAAACTTTTTAAATTGCCTTATAACCGGATCATTAGTTACGCTGAGAGCCGTGTTTCATTGTTTTAGTAATTACGTATCGGGCTGGGGGGGAGGGGGGGGAGGGGGGGGAGGGGGTGTAGATCAACTTAATTTACAAGGTAAAAATACTGCACCATAACTAACAGTGGTCTCACTTTAATTACATATCTCTACAGGTATTACAGCTGTTTCACTTATTTAGCTTTATACATATAACAATCTTTAATTATCCCTACACATACCATAGCAGACTCACTTTACTTATCAAAGTATTCTCACTTCACGTATACGTTCATATATCATAGCAGTCTCACTTTATTTATTTCTCCCTATATATACAATAGCGGTCTCACTTTATTTACATATTCCTACGTATATCATAGCAGTCTCACTTTATTTATTTCTCCCTACATATACAATAGCGGTCTCACTTTATTTACATATTCCTACGTATATCATAGCAGTCTCACTTTATTTATTTCTCCCTACATATACTATAGCAGTCTCACTTTATTTATATATCTCCACACATATCACCATCAACTACTCACCATGTACTCACCATTGTTGTGTTGTACACATGTACTTATATGTTGTACATATATATTGATTTCGCCGTCAACGCAAAAGTTGAAGTCTTACAGTAACTGGTGTGTTTTCTGCTCATGCACGTGCAGGTGACGTGTCCAACGTGAGCTGTGTGCTGGTGGACGTGCCTAAAGTCCCCATGGAGGAGCGGAGGGTTATCCAGAAGCTTCGATGGGTCATGTGGTGACGTCACTTCAAAACAAATGTTTATATTATTTATGTCATTAAGAATGTATAAATATTGTCACGTATGGACCACAATATCAACATAAATGTCGCCAGTCCCCAAAAACGTCCACGAATCACTAATTTATTCTTTAATTTTAATGAAATCCAAATTCTGCAATGTTTTTTCTTATTTTTTTTATATGGGTCGTCCTTAAAAACGTCACACTTTTTTTTGGAGGATTTTAAAATCCACTCCTCCCCATCGTCACACCTCGTCACAAAAACCCAAGCCCCTCCTAAAATTACGTCACACCAAAAGCATACCCCCCCCCTCCTCTCTCAAAAGTGCTGTGTAATATTTTTTTTTAAACATCGATTTCTTTTAAAAATATTCAGTGACCTCGATCAACATAGAGTATTTTGATTAATTTCTATTAAAATTTACGAAAACAGTTTTCTAAAATGCGATATATATATATATATATATATATATACAAATGTGTGACGTCACTCTATCTCAACCCCCTTCCCCCTGCACCATAACACACCATAACACAAAATTACAAATCCCCCTCCCCGTAGACCTTTTTTCTCGGCTGGGGAGGGGAGTGGCTGGACTAACATCGAAACAGTGCCTAGAAGTGTGACGTATTTTATGGATGACTCCAAAACTTTGTAGTCTATGAGTGGCTGCTGTTGATGTCAAGAATTTAATGAAAGTTATGGTCAAGCAAAGTGGTCGGAGTGGTCTAGCGGTAGAGATTGCTAACCCGTAAGTCTCGAGTTCCAAACCGGGTTCAAGTCAGTAGACCGTCCCTGAGTCCACTAAACTCTGATGGGTACCTAACTCACGTTAGAGAAAGTAAAGACGGCTGGGCATAGTGCTGACCACACCATCTCTTCATATGCCGAGGTCACAGAAACAAGTGAACTCAACTTCATTTGCCCTAGAGACCGTCAGGTTTGAAAAGGGAACTAACTTACGGTCAAGCAAAAGATGAAAGAATTTTCATTTATCTGAATAAAAAAACATTTGAACATTTCCTAATTTGATTGTTAGAAACCTGATGGTCTCTGTTACAATGAATCAACCTACAGTAGTTGATTGGCCAGTCGGGGGATTAAGTTTGAACGGGACCCTTTAATCTGACCCCGGCATTGGCATGTTTTTATATTTTACGACACTTCTTTCTGTGCCTGAAAGCCTGATGTACGTATACACAGTTACCCTATACTGCCCTAAAATACGGTACTTTAAAAGAAGAAAAATGCGCTAACTAACAATACGGTATTATAAATAAATACGGTACTCTAAATGTGTACTATAAATATGTAATAAATACAATAAGTATTTAGGCTATATAGTAATTGAAAATGTTGAATCCCACAAATCATCGAATCTAATTAACACATGATAAGCAACGAATCTAACATGTCGGATATGGAATCTATCTACTAAATCGATACTACTGTACCGGCGTTAAATTAATCACTGCAAAGATTGCATACTTTGATAGCGAACTTGTTTTTTTTGTTTTGAATATTGACGGTTTTGTTGATATAAACTCGGTTCAGGTTTATCTCTTTGTTAATGTTTGATTATTTTGAAAAGCTAATATAAGCGTTAAGCAATAAAATATTATTAGTTATTTAGCAATAGGTTTATTTTCAGCATCAAATGTTCTTTACAAAGAGCTATACCGGTACTGTAGAGAAGACAAGGAGGTGCCTGTATTCGAACGCCTCTAAAAACAGCATCAAATTAGCAATGTTATTTTATTCATGAAAGATGTCAGTTTGCTTTAAACACGTAGCCACATACATGACTATTAAATACAAACTAAGAAACATATTTCCTAATTTAGCCTTTATCCTCATAGATACATTTGCATATGGAAAATGTAGGCGTATATCTTGCTCATTTAAATTTCAGATGAATTATATCCGAATCAAGAAAATGTATTTAATTAATTCGCCTAAGGTAATTTCCATTTATAAATTTAAATTAACCAAGAAGCATAACCTAAAATTTGCTCCCAAAAATGGCTAAATGTACAAAGAAATTCATAAATAATTGTAAAAGATACGAAACATTGTTTACAGTGTAGAAATAAAACAAAATTATTTTCATTTCTTATAAAAATGATTGTTTTTTATTTTTTTATTTTAAATTATTATCAGGCTCAAATTTTAATTGCAAACAGCTAGCTGAATTAAAGAATTGAATTGTAGACATGATGAGAAAGTTCAGCTTAGACAATCTGGTGTCGAATGTGTATGCGACACAATGCTCCGTGTAGCTCTGTTGTTTTAATTTACTTAAAAAGAAAATAATTGAAAATAGTACATTCTCTTAGTCCTAGGCTGTAGAGTCACCAGGTCGGGTGTACCCCCACTACTAATATATATATATATATATATATATATATATATATATATATATATATATATATATATATATATATATATATATATATATATATATATATATATATATATATATATATATATATATGTGTGTGTGTGTGTGTGTGTATATATATATATATGAGGGGGGTGCAAATTGAAAGTTTGAGAGGGGTGCAAATCGAAATCTCGAGGGGGGTGGGGGGTGCACATCGAAAGTTTGAAGGGGAGGGGTGCAAATCGAAATCTTGAGGGGGGGGGGGGTTGCAAATCGAAAAGTTTGTCCCCGGGAGCCGAGAAGGGTCGCTACGCCTCTCCAGGCTCATCTACAGCACTACACCCATCTCCAGAAACACCAAAACAAACACGAATACAAAAATAACTTGCCAAATATGTAAACAACAGATACAAGGAACAGAAAAACATATCTATCTAGAATGTACAACACTACTAAAAGCAAGACAAACCTTAGGAACAATATTAGAAGCCTCCAACACAGACACTTTAAACAAAGCAATTACCCTAAACTATATAAAGAAATCCAAAAACAAAACAGACGATGACAACAAAATTACTGCTACAGCTATTTTTAGGCAGACAGTATGGACTACGAGAAACAAATGTAAATTTGAAACAAAGACGTACAGCGACATGGACATAGATGCCATATTCAGAGCAGTAGTTACCAAAAGACTGGGTAACATAGTTATGATATAAGTCTCTGCCCCCTTTTACGCTAATCGCATTCCTTCAATGTTTAGGTTTGAGTCGGGGAGACTGGAAAAGGAATGTCTAGAAGCTTTCATTGAATGTGTTTATAGTTTCTATTTTCTTTTCAACTCTGGATTTTCTTGCCTCTTGTTCATTCTTTCTTTATTTGTAGGGGAAGTAATCAAGTAAGGTATTTAAGTTGGATGCAGTTATTTACCTTTATTCTCATTTTACTCGAAACTAACAATACTAATTTCAACCGTAACCACTATATTTTCAGCAATTACGGTCTTTTATCATTGACAATAAATTGCAACGGGTCTTCTTTCCATACTAAACTTATTTTCTATGATTAACATGTTTCTGATATTTTAATTAAGTTTTATATCTTTTGTGATATCCCAGTAAATGTTATTAAAGCATAGTAGCGGGTTTTTGGAAAAGGAAAAAACCAAATAAATACTGTAGCTTTTAGGAAAAGTGAGTTATATACCTTTTTTTCAATTGCACCAAAATATCTAAATTACTTTAATTCAAAACCATCCTATTTATAATATTGCGGATTATGATCATTTCTGACGATTTCTAGGGTCTTCTTTCCATTCTAAGTTTACTTTGGTTTTTGTCATAAATTCTGTAATAATTAACTATTATTCCTTTTATCTATAATCTGGATGAATACATAAATAAAACCAGTAGGGGAGCTAACCAAATTATTACTACAGCCGTTAGGGAGATAGAGTTATATACCTTTTAATTTACCTTGATATCACATATTTACTACTAAAACTGTAAAATACGTTTAATTTTATTAATTCCATGACTCGTACTTTAAATACAAGCTTAATTAACTGTTCAAATCGTTTTGAATTTATAGATTTTCAAAATTTTGAATTCTGTTAACAACCAAAATAAATAAAACAATAAACAAAACAAAAAATAATAAAATAAAACGAAGACTGTCTGGAGATGATAGGCACAAATGGAAAGTGTGAATGCTTATAATTACTTAATGTATATAATATATTGTGTTTCATACACTTTCACGTACATATTCTGTATAAAAAACAGTATCTTTTCCCACTTCAGGAAACCCACACCAGCGTCTGAAGCCAAATTTTGGTGTTTATGAAATATACTATAACCTACCACTTCTATTATTGAATTCAAATCTCATTTAATGTATAACTATTACCTTTCAGAACCAGCAAAGATTTCATGTTCCTGGAAACTAACTCCCCCTCTCCTTCCAAAATTTCTACGATTTTATTTCTGTATATAATATGTAAATATCAGAATGAATGATTAAGGATGAACATTTCAGAATAGTTAAAATTGTAAATCTGCGACAGTCTTCAAAAGTCGAATGATGAAAGTAGAAAAAAAAATCAGCCAGTGCCACCACATATTGGCTGGGCAAGCTGAAAATAATCTACAAAACTGAGACTTTAAAAAAAAAAAATCATATTTACTTTCTCGTATACTTAAAATTTATATCATTTTAATTCTCTGTAATTCCAAATTCCAAATTTATTTCAGCTCTATTTAAAAACCCTATTCCCCCCCCCCCCCCCCCACACACACACCTCTCAGCCCACCACGCCGATGGAAAAAATTCCCCTAATACAGTAATTTATATATGACACTATATATAATATAATAAAGTGTCGTAAATACACTGTTATTGATACTTTAGCCCTTATATTCATAGATACGCTTGTATATGGAATATTTAGGCTTTCATATTGCTCTTTTAAATTTCATGTGAATTAATTAAACTAAATCCGAACCAAGAAATTTTTTAAAAAATTAATTCGCTAACGCTAGTTTCCACTTATAAATTTAAATTAACCAAGAAGAATAACCTACACATTTTCTCCCAAAAATGGCTAAATGTACAAAGAAATTCATAAATAATTTTTAAAAATACAAAACATTGTTTACAGTGTAAATCAAAACTAGAAAAATTTTTAATATCATATAAAAAAGATCGCTTAGTCTATGTTTTGTAATTTTAAATTATTATCAGGCTCAAGTTTTAATTGCAAACAGCGAGCTGAATTAAAGAATTGACTTGTAGATATGATGAGAAAATTCAGTTTAACTAATGCACGGTACCTATCAATGGTGTAGCTCTGTTGTTTTAATTTTACAATGACTAATTACTTAATTTTTTAAAATTTAGCTAGGGCAGGGGTCGGCAACCTTTTGAAGCGGAAGAGCCAAAATTTACAATTTTCAAAATTTCCTTGGTTTTAAAGAGCCACTAACATTTTTTTTATTTCAAATATTTTATTTTTTTATTAAGATTATTAGTATTTGTGCAAGGAGCTGGAGAGCCGCATCTTGATATCAAAAGAGCCGCATGCGGCTCGCGAGCCGCAGGTTGCCGACCCCTGAGCTAGGGTCATCATATTTACTTTCTCGTATACTTAAAATTTGTATCATAAAAAAAGAAAAAAAAATTATTTCACGGTACGCGTGAATGGTGTAGCTCTGTTGTTTTAAATTTATAATGACTAATTACTTGATTTTTTAAAATTTATCTAGGGTCATATACTTTCTCGTATACCTAAAATTTGTATCATAAGAAAAGAAAAAAAAAATATTTATAAAAGAAAATAATTGAAAATAGTACACACTCCACGGGTCTGCAATACTTTGAGGTGAAAGAGCCAAATGTTACAATTTACAGAATTTCCCAGTTTTTAAAGAGCCATTTATAATTGTTCTTCAATATTAAGGTATTTGATTAGGATTAGCTAAATAAAAAAATGTATGAGTTTAAGTATGAAAAATAAAGTATTTCCACAAGTTCTTTTGGGATAATAAAAAACAATTATAAAACTATCCTTACCCAATTTAGAGGCTAATAACTATAAGAATTTGCCACTCAAGTTAAATAATTGCACGGTAAAACATACGAAAATGCCTTCTGATTAAAATAACCTTTACTATTGAAATATTTGAAAAAAAATGTGCACTTTGGTAGTTGAAAGCATGGAACCACTGCCACGTGGCTGGCCACATCACAGTTGTGGGGCTGTGCCTTGTGTCAATGCAGCTGTCAGCTTTTTGTATACGCTCTACTCCACCTTTTCTTAGTGTTTTCATTTTGTTTCAAGTTGTTTTCCAGTACAATATTTTTTATGAGTTATGAAAAAAAAATAATATCATTATTATGGAACTGGCGAGCCGCATCCTGACATCAAAAGAGCCGCATGCAGCTTGCGAGCCGCAGGTTGACGACCCCTGGTCTGGGCAGTCCACGGCTCTTTTGATGTCAAGATGCTCACATACTATTAATACAATTATCTTATTACAAAACTCACAAAAAAATATAATTCTGCAAGACTCGGTAATAAACGATATAACAATATGACATGTTCGATAAGAAATTTAGCATTGATATTTTAGTTAGCCGCCACTCTCCATCATCAAAGGATTTATTGATTTGCAATTTTTTCAATGTGGTGTCAGGCCCATCCACTTTGGTGGGTGATGTATTTCGTTCTGATCACTACATTGTTCTGTGAAAGTTGCATTTGGAGTCACCCCCCCCTCTCCAATTATACAAGTGGCATCAGTTTTTGCAAAAATTATATTAACGAGCTGACCCGCGACGTAGTATACGCCGCCATCTAGTTGTTTTATTTTCTGGTTATTAGCAATTGATAATTTGTGAATTCAACACTACCCCCTACGGCCCTTCCTTCCCCCCCCCCCCCCCCTCTCCCTCCCAGTAAAAGCAGCTGTTTACAGACAAAGAAAAGATCAATCAGAAATTGTTACCTCCCCTTCGTTTCAAATCGCTTAATACTAAATTTTCTGCCCCTAAAAGCCGTCACTAACCCAGCTCTACGATTGTAAACATTCAGGGTGAACCACAGCTCACCTTGCAGGTGGGGATGAGTGTGGTGGCTAAGCTGCGTGGTGTTTTCTATGGTCTCCATGAAGAGAATTTTATATATGTAGATCCTCTTATTACTTCAATTGGAAAAAAAGCATGTTTCATATAAACTTATCAAATGTGGTGTCACCCTCACACCAGTCGTTTGTTGAGGTATCAGTTATTGAAAATACTCAACAAAACAATTTTAAAATTGTAAAATGTAGCAAAGTTTACAGTTGGTGTCGTTTGTAGCAAAGTTTACAGTTGGTGTCGTTTGTAGCAAAGTTTTCAGCTGGTGTCGTTTGTAGCAAAGTTTTCAGTTGGTGCCGTTTGTAGCACAAGCTGTGTCTGAGATGGATGAGGTTGACCGTGCTCTAGACTAGAAAGCTGGTTTGTCATCAGGGTTGTTTAGACGTGTAAGCCTTCCTGCTTGCCATTCTTCAATTTTCTTTCCTTTAGCATTGAGGTCAGGGTAACCCCAGCTCTGAGAGTGGCTGTTCATGTCTCCCACAACCAGGCAATCTTCATTGTCTGGCAGAGAGATGCGGTCCAGTTCCATGTCCTTATCACCGTTTGTCCGAAGATTACTTTCTGTTAGAATGAGCTAGGTACTAATTTTTAAATTTAAATTTTTATATGAAATTTTCTTTGCTATTTAAACTTTTTAAAATTGTTAATTTTAAATTAGAAACTAAATTTAATTGAAAACAACTAGCTAAATCAATGAGCTGACACGTAGACTAGTAAAGGTTAAACACTTTCACTTCATTAACATTTAGATCTAGTGATTCTTAGAAGAGAACACGTTTTTTTCTTTCTTTAATAAACGCAATTTTAACATAACATTAAATTACACATTTGCATTTTCTGCTAAAAATATAATTGTAAATAGATGCAATGTATTATGTATAAGAAAGCCATCCTTAAATAATGAAAGAACATGTCAGAAAGAAGTATTACTATTGTAAATCTGTATCAGTCCTCACAAGCCGATGATGAAAACGGTAATACTTAAGCGAAGACGACAAGGCAAACTGACACTGTAAATTATATGTCTGAAGGGTGGGGTTGGGGGGGGGGGATTAAGATAAAAAATAACATAAAATATAACAAACGCCTACGCATTTTAATTAAGTGTAATATTTGGATAAGTAGACGAACCAATGTATTCAAATGATTACTGTTTGTAGAAAACCAAACAGCAGATCTGGGGTGGGTAAATCTTGAGCAAGGTTTCGGTCTTTACCTTGTCATCTCGCCCCCTCCCCTCCACCCCCTATCACCAAACCGACACTGATAGTGGCATGGTTTTACCTTTTAAAAGTGTTACCTAATACAGTACTATCAATAAAGTACTTTAAATATGATACTATATAAATGGTGTCATCAATACATTATATATATATATATATATATATATATATATATATATATATATATATATATATATATATATATATATATATATATATATATATATATAATAACGTGAAATGAAAACAAAAACATTGTTTAGAGAAAAGAACAGAGTAATTTGAAATTTTGTAAAATAAAGGCGGGTGTCTATGACGTTTAAAAAGTTTAATGCATCTAGTTCAGAACCTAGCAATTGATTTATTAATTCATCAGAATTATTTTCAATTCTTTAATTTAAATCATTCAAGAAAGACAACTCATAGCTACAATCCAAAATATCGTTAAGTAAGTTAATAAATTCATAAGTAATTAAATAAAAGGCAAACTAGTGTTTGTTTTTTGTATTTATTGAAAATATTAAAATGTGTTTATACAACAATTTTTTTGTCAATTTTTTTTTATTTTCAACTTTTATTTGAACAATAACTTTAAATTAAAAGAGCTAGCTGTTTTTAAAAATTGATTTATATATATTAAAAGGTTCATTTTTTTGTGTTGCGGAGTCGTAGTCGTGATCATTCTGATTTATCGAATAGAAAGAAAGGATAGTCAAGATCAGGGGTCTCCAAACTACAGCCCGCGGGCCAGATGCGGCCCGCGAGGTCCTCTCACCCGGCCCGCGGAGATCCTTTTGTCCACGGAAAAAACGTTTGTTGGCAATGATGAGGAACTTAGTCCAGAAAAATCAATGACATGCCTGGCAGAAACTGGCCCCCGAACTGAAATTTGATAGTTAATGCGGCCCTCGGACTGAAAAGTTTGGAGACCCCTGGTCAAGATGTATGGAAAATGGATAAAAAGACTTTTGACAAAGAAACAAGAAGTGTCTTGCAACATTTTCGCCTGAGTGCTGAATATTTTAAAGAAAATATGTCTACAAATATAATCAAGATTGCAAAGAACATAGATATAAAAATGAAAGCAGAATGGATAGATAGAGACAGCATTGGTATTGATGTGAAAATCTTTGTCTTCTCTAAATAAATGATGGAAAAAATGAAAAAAAAAATCGAATATACTAAAAAAAAAAAAATTAATAAATAAATAAAAAAAAAAAGAAAATACAAAGTAAAGAGAAAGTCTTGAAATCGTGCAAAAAAAATCGAGATGTTAACAGATATCGATGTTTTACCCCTACCTGAGTCGGAGAAACATAGTTTTGCAAATTTGTCCGTACGTCTGTGTACACTTCCCCCCACTCAACCGGACTGGCGGATTTTTCAAGGTAGCGTGACCTCTTTGCCAAGGGTCAATTTTATGTCATGGAAAGTTTTGGAATGATGGATCAGTATGTGATTACAGAGACACTTCTCCCAAGGTCGTTTCTATTTCTGTCCATGGGCGGCTACAATGTGAACTTTTGACTCCTCAGCTAAGGACAAAGCACAGTGAACACCTTATTTTAGTCTTGTTCTTATGCCATTTTATTTTCTCCATTTGATTATTATATATGCAATTGATGTTCATGTCTTTGATGCTGTGTAAAATCTATCAAATAAATAATTATTACTGATTTAAATGTTTAAAACAATTGAATTAATAAAACCAAAAAAAAAAAAAAAAGGAAAAAAAAAACCGAATTGATGACTGTATAGATATAGATGTTTGAAAGGGAAGAGTGTTTGCTTTTACGTGTCTCATTGTAATAACATAACTTTTCCGATTGCTTAAAATTTGTATCATTTTAATTCTCTGTAATCCCAAATTCATTTCAGCTCTACTTTTAAAAAAAACAAATTCCCCCTCTCCCCCCCTCGTCCCCTCAGCCCACCACGCCGAGAAAAAAAAATCCCTTGAATCATCATTTAATTTTAATTACACATTTGCATTTTCAGTTTCAGGTTGGTTTTTAATTTTTAATTTTTCTTTATATTTAGACGGTTTGTATTACATCTATGTATATGTAAACCATCTTAAATGAATGAAAGCAGGCTACAAGTAAGAAAGAAATATTACTATTGTAATATATTGTAATATATTGTATTACTATTACGTTTTCATTTGATGTTCGAAATTATGTAAGAATTTGATGTTGATGTACTTGTTTTAAATTGCAAATAAAAGTATTAAATAAAAAAAAAAATAAAAAAAAAAAAAAAAAAAAAAAAAAAAATTAAATTAAATCCGAACCAAGAACTTTTTTTTTAATTAATTCGCTAACGCTAATTTCCACTTATAAATTTTAATTAACCAACAAGATTAACCTACAATTTTGCTCCCATAAATGGCTAAATGTATATCTAGAATGTTAATCTAGAATTTAAACAAAAATGTCTCTGTTACTGATGTTCTACATAAATGACGCAGGAGATAGAGTTTATACTTTAAAAAAAAACGATCCAGAAGGGAAGCCAAGTTTATCAGCACATCCAGCAAGGTTCTCCCCTGATGATAAATACTCGAGACACAGAATCATTACTAAGAAACGTTTTGGGCTTCTTCCCACACAACAGCAAAAACGGTTTTATAATAGTAGAAGAGCTCTGGTATTTAACTTCTTTTGACATTCAAGAATGTACATATCTTAACATAGTCATGTAAATATTCAGCATTTCAACTTGTGGTATTCCAGATTAAATGTTCTGCAAAAGCACAAAAGAAAAAAAAAAAAAAACGGAACTCTGTGCTTTAATTTATTTATAAAAGAATATAATTGAAAATGGTACACACTCTAGGTCTAAGCCACGGGTTGGCAATATATATATATATATATATATATATATATGTATATATATATATATATATATATATATATATATTAGTCATCGAGACCCATTACACGTGAATTATAGGCCTATGCTTTTGTAATGCTATACTTGTTTAAGAAAAATATTTCAGTGTTTGTTTAATATTTTATCCGAGGTTAGGTCACAGTTACTCTAATTAAAACATTTATAAAAAATATTTAAGAAAACATTTTTGTATCCGTCAACTACTTTACTTACTGAATCTAATGTTCGCTACAAGGAATTAAGACTGAACTGTATATAAGACAAGGTAGTGCCTGTATTCGAACGCCTCAAAAAATAGCATTAAACTAGCAATATTATTTTATCCACGAAAGATGTAAAAGTTTGATTTAAACGCATAGCCATATATTTGACTATCAAATACAAACTAAGAAAAAAACTTTTCCCACTCTTGCCTTTATATTCATAGATACATTTGTATATGGAAAATGTAGGCTTATATCTTGCTCATTTATATTTCAGATGAATTATATTCGAATCAAGAAAATGTATTTAATTAATTCGCCTAGGTAATTTCAATTTATAAATTTAAATTAACCAAGAAAGATAACCTACAACTTTGATTTAAAAAATGGCAAAATGTACAAAGAAATTCATAAATATTTTTTTAAAAATACAAAACATTGTTTAGAGTTAAATTTAAACTAGAATATGTTTAAAATCATATAAAAAGGATCGCTTAGCCTTTGATTTGTAATTTTAAATTATTATCAGGCTCAAGTTTTAATTAAAAACAGCTAGCTGAATTAAAGAATTGACTTCTACAAATAATGAGAAAGTTCAGATTGAACACTTTTCCATAGTTTGAGGACTCAACACACTGTGTTGTTTTTAATTTTTTATAAAAGAAATAATTATAAATAGTAAATACTCTAGGTCATAGATAGTGGCGTCGTCAGAACGGGTGTACCCCCTCCAAACAATTTATATATATATATATATATATATATATATATATATATATACATATATATATATATATGTAACTAGTGTAGTTACTAGAGACTATTGTTAAGAACGCATTACAGTCTGACGCAACTAGTACAGGGGGTGTGGATTGATAACGAACACAAAGCCGCTGCGTAGTTCATAGTTCTGATGCAACGATTAGGAAGTATTACGAATACGTGGGGTATAATAGGACGGCACGACGATAAGGGCAGAACCCAGTTGAAGACTGATATGTGAGGACGTGTTGTGGTTTGTGAGGATAGGAACGATGGACACGTGCATTCTGATATGTGAGGACTAGTGAGGACAGTGGGGGTCAGTTGGTTCATTGTATTCTTGTGGAACATTGATGCATTGTTATGTGGAGCATTTCTATTGATTCATTTAATAAAGAGATCAATGTAAACCTGTACTTCCGAGTATCTGTATTGTGGTCGATGTTGTGTGCTGGTCAAAGATAGCACGAGTAAATACATTCGGTAACATTTGGCACTACAAGTAAATAGACTCGGTAACATTTGGCGCTGTCGGCAGTGGAATTCAACTAGACCAGCCGTAAGCGGCACCCATTGTCAACCTAGTTAATAACTGTGTTTCGTGTGTGAATTCGGACAATCAGGAACAGGGAAAAGTATTCTTACATAAACGGTAGGAAAGGTCTTTTTTTTATTTGAAGAAAATATATAAAAGGGAAAACTGAAATCAGAATCTAGGAAATTGAAAATAACAGATATGAGACACCTTTCATTATCATTCTGGCTTGGTGTCGCATGCTCTTTTGCTGCTGCAAGCATGTGGCCCAGTATACCCCTATTTGTAGCACCAACTACCCTGGGGACAGCTATGGGACTGACCACCAGCATCCAGATGATTGGCATTGGCATCCCCAACTTGATTGTTGGACAAATACTAGGCAAAGATGACAACCAAGATATAGACGTAACTCTTAGACACTGGAAATATGTCATGATCTCCCTTTTGGGCAGCACTATCTGCTGCATAGCTGCAACATTTTTCCTTAATGTGAATGACAGACGCAGGAGTGGTATTTTAAATATCAGAAAAAAACAAAAACTCCTGCTGGCCCAACAATCTGAGCCAGATAAAGATAGCCCAGAGATAGACAGCAGTGAAGATGACCCTTTGCCTCGAGATGGACCAGGACAGAATTTCGACGAAAAGCCGATCCATATTGTGGTCCTGCCCAGAGAGTGCCACATAAACAAATTTTATGGGGACGGTGATCCAACCCTAACTAACAGGTTCAGTGAAGAGGTGAAAGCTACCTGGGCCTCGAGATACATGTCACCAGAGGAAAGATTAAGGTTGTTGATGAGCAGTATAGGGGAGACGGTTAGGGCGGAGGTCGAATGCCACGATAAAGACCTCCAGAAAGACCCAAATAAGGTGCTAGATCTAATTGTGGAGACCTTAGGGGAGAGACGGTCAGGGTCTCAATTGCTATCGGTGTTCGTAGGTATAAAGCAGAGACTGGCGGAGAGTGTGATGGAATATTCACACCGAATGAACAGGGCCTTTGAAGCTGTAAAAGGCAAAATACCCGACATAGATGCGCGCCTGCTGAGGGACCATTTCATCGAAGGGTTAGCAACCCCTATGTCAAGATGATATTTGAAAGAGGAGGTATACAAAGACCCACAGTTGACTTTCCTTCAGGTCAGGAACTCAGCGATCCGCAGGTCCGAGTATGAGGACGAATCGAACTGCTCGGTAGACAAAGTCTCTGTGCCGGAACAGAAACAATCACCACCCACAGGGACCGGCACGATGGAAACCATGATGGCTCAACTGTTAGCTCACCTGGATAAGGTCGTCATGGTCGCGCTGGGATGAGAACAGACTGTTCAAAAGCTATAAAAGTAAACTGGTGAAGACACCAAACGAAAAAAGGCGGGGGTGGATGTGAATTCTAGAACTGCTTTGTGTCTGAGGAATATGATGTAGACACATTGGATATGTTGAAATAGGGATGACTGTCAATCTTATACGAATGTGACGACATTGACAGTGAGTAGAACAGTAAATTTATTTACGGTGTTGCGTTTGACATTGAAGGAGTGCACCTGCCAAGCGTTGTTTGTGGTTGAAAACACACAAAAAAGGCGGGGGTGGATGTAACTAGTGTAGTTACTAGAGACTATTGCTAAGAACGCATTACAGTCTGACGCAACTAGTACAGGGGGTGTGGATTGATAACGAACACAAAGCCGCTGCATAGTTCATAGTTCTGATGCAACGATTGGGAAGTATTACGAATACGTGGGGTATAATAGGACGGCACGACGATAAGGGCAGAACCCAGTTGAAGACTGATATGTGAGGACGTGTTGTGGTTTGTGAGGATAGGAACGATGGACACGTGCATTCTGATATGTGAGGACAGTGGGGGTCAGTTGGTTCATTGTATTCTTGTGGAACATTGATGCATTGTTATGTGGAGCATTTCTATTGATTCATGTAATAAAGATATCAATGTAAACCTGTACTTCCGAGTATCTGTATTGTGGTCGATGTTGTGTGCTGGTCAAAGATAGCACGAGTAAATGCACTCGGTAACATTTGGCACTACAAGTAAATAGACTCGGTAACAGTTGGCGTTGTCAATACACTCGGTAACATATATATATATATATATATATATATATATATATATATATATATATATATATATATATATATATATATATATATATATATATATATATACTAGCTATCGGCAAGCGTTACTAGTGAATTATATGCTTATATTTTTGTATTGGTATACTTGTTTGAGAAAAAAAAATTTAAAATAGTTATCGGTCAAAACGCAATGTGCTTTACTATACGTTGAACGATATTAGTGAAAATGCAAAGAAATAACTAAATAGTAAAATATCCACAAACATTTAGTATAACATACGCTGCCAATACCAATTAGAAAAATTAGAAATAAATCTAGAACACTCAAATTAAAAACGAAGAAGAAGAAGAAAATATAAAAATTAAAATTAAAATTATTGGCATTTTATCGTAAATTAATGAAGCAAACTTACAATATCTAATTTACAATTATTGTTTTACTTGTGTCACTCCCCCCTCCCACCACACGCTACCTCTACGCTGGGGGCATTTGCGTAATGACATGTTCGATGAGCAATTTAGAATTGATATTTTAATTAGCCGCCACGCTCCACCATCAACTGATTTGTTGATTTGCAATTTTTTTCAATGTGATGTCAGGACCAACCACTTTGGTGGGTGATGTATTTTGTTCTGACCATTACATTCTTCTGTGAAAGTTGCATTTGGTCTAGACCGCCCCCCCCCCCCCACTCCAATTTAACAAGTGGCATCATTTTCTGCAAAAAAGTATATTACTCCTCTTATTATTTAAAGTGAAAAAAAAACAGTTTTTATAGTAGCTTATTAAATGTGCTGTCACATATTATGTTATAAAAAAGGATCGCTTAGCCTTTGTTTTGTAATTTTAAATTATTATCAGGCTCAAGTTTTAATTGCAAACAGCTAGCTGAGTTAAAGAATTGACTTGTTGATATGATAAGAAAGTTCAGTTTACTCAATTGTCGGTTTATGGAGACGCTTGACACAACACTCCGTGTACCTCTGTTGTTTTAATGTATTTATAAAAGAATGTAATTGAAAATAGTACATACTCTTTGCCTATGCCAGGGGTCGGCAACCTTTTCATGTGTTAGAGCCTAAAGTTTCAATTTACAAAATTTCCCAGTTTTTAAAGAGCCATTAATAATTGTTCTTCCATATTAAGGTATTTGATTAGAATTAGCTAAATAATTATTTGTTTATGGGTTTAAGTATGAAAATATATGTATTCATATAAAAACATACACATGTTTCGCACAAAACATAAAAAAGTATTTCAACTAGTTCTTTTAGGATAATAAAATCCAGTTATAAAACTATCCCTACCCAGTTTAGAGGTTAATAACTATAAGAATATGCCACTCAAGTCAAATAAAGGCACGGTAAAACATACAAAAATACCTTCTGATTAAAATAAACTTTACTATTGAAAATATTTGGAAAAAAAGGGCACTTCGGTAGTTGAAAGCATGGAAGCACTGCCACCGGGGCTGGCACATCACAGTTGTGGGGCTGGGCCTTGTGTCCATGCAGCTGTCAGCTTTTTGTATACGCTCTACTCCACCTATTTTTAGTGTTTTTATTTTGTTTAAAGTTGACTTTTAAAGTAGACTTTCTTGGGGAGGTGGGGGTGTAGAGCGCCCAAGAGCAAGTAAAAATAGTTGAAGGTTAAGTAAAACATGCACGTTTCGCTGCACAAGTGGACAGCTCAAAAAGAAATACCGCTAGTTGAGGCACTCATACGTGACGCATGGAATAGTCTCCCAGGATGCTAGAGTAAAATGGAGAAGTTGACATCTGGAGTGATGACAATCGTTAGGTCAACATATTCGTGCTAACAAGAGTTCTCGTACATGAATATAATAAAAACTAAAGTAAGAAGGCAACTCACAAACACAAATCTGGAGGCATGCTTGAAACTGAAAACAAGTATGAGCCAGATTTAAACAAACTTTCAAACTGCATTCAAGGCTCCCTTTGATGAAACTAATGTAAATATTTATTTATGTATTAAAATTATATATATATATATATATATATATATATATATATATATATATATATATATATATATATATATATATATATATATATAAACTAATCCTATTCAAATACCAAATATTGAAATAAATATGTAATTGGCTCTTTAAAAAGTGGTAAATTTTGTAATATGTAATTTTTGGCTCTTCCGTCTCAAAATGTTGCCGCAACTGTACTAGACGAACCAACCTATTAAAATGATTATTGTTTGTAGAAAACCACACAGATCAGGGGTGGGTTAAAGTTGACCAAAGTTTCGGTTTGTACCTTGTCATTCCAAAAAAAGCATTTTTCTTCTGTAAATTTTTTCAATTTTTTGCCTTGGTGTCACTGCCCTAAATGGTGTCAAGGGGTGAGCCCGCACCCCCCCCCCTCCCCCCCCCCCCCCCCGCGCCTCTGGTACCTTGTAGTTTTGTAAAATAAAGGCCGAGGTTAGGACAGGAGAGTTCATAAAAAGTAACATACTTCATATAACGTTATATAACATAAACATAGAACAATGTCTACCCGTACATGTAATGTTTCTATCCACCCCCCCTCTTCGCTGTTTACCTCCATAACACGTAGCGCCTCCTGAATGTGTGTGTGTGTTATGTGCTCTATATGACAGGTATCCTTTTTTTGTATATAGTTGGTTGTGTGTTGTGATGTAGATGTCTATATAAAGTGTGTAGACACAGATAGAGTGTGTGTGAGAGTGGCCTCCCTTGGAACTGGTGTGCGAACGTGAAACAAGTGTGTGAGCGAGGGAGTGTGTAAGCAGTGTGTGTAGCTAGTCGTCAGTCTTTTCTTCGTGTCAATGTTTTGCTTGTAGTTGGTGAAAATTATACTTTAATGTTACAGAAACTGCGATGGGTCATGTGGTGAAGTCACTTCCAAACAAATGTTTATATTATTTATGAGCTGTCATGAAGAATGTATAAATGTTGTCACGTATGGACCACAATATCAACATAAATAAATGTAGCCGGTCCTCAAAAACAAAGAACATGAAGCTCTAATTTATTATTTAAATAAAATCGAAATTCTGCAATTTGTTTTCTTATTATTTTTTGTCACTGCAAAGATTACATGCCTTGATAAGCAATACATATTTTTTTGTTAGTCATGAATATGTTTATTGTCTGTATTAAATGTTCGCTACTAGAAATTATAACGGTGCTGTAGAGAAGACGAAAAATTGCCTGTTTTCAAACGCCTCTAAAAACAGCATCAAACTAGCAATGTTATTTTATTCACGAAATAAGTCAAAGTTTGCTTTAAACACATAGCCACATAGAACATATACTTGATTAACAAATACAAAGTAAGAAACATTTTCCCTCTTTAGCCTTTATATAGATACATACATTTGTATGTGGAAAATGTAGGCTTATATCTTGCTCATTTAAATTTCAGATGAATTAATATAATTATATCCACATCAAGAAAATTTATTTAATTCATTCGCCTACGCTAATTTCCATTTATAAATTTAAATTAACCAAGAAGGATAACCTATAACTTTGCTCCCAAAAATTGCTAAATGTACAAAGAAATTCATACATAATTTTGTAAAATATAAAACATTGTTTACATTGTAAATTAAAAATAAGAAAATTTTTATATCTTATAAAAATGATTGTTTAACCTTCGTTTTGTAATTTTAAATTGTTATCAGGCTCAAGTTTAATTTCAAACAGCTAGCTGAATTAAAGAATTGAATTGTAGACATGATGAGAAAGTTCAGATTTTAACAATCGACAACATAAATGGACTGTTGACACAACACTCCATGTAGCTCTGTTATTTTAATTTTTTTAAATAAAAAAAATTGAAAATAGTACACATGCTAGGTATGAGGCAGGGGCGTCGCCAGGTCGGATGAGCAACACCCCCAACCCCAAATCCGAATAACATAAAGGGCCTATATATATATTTGGTGTAACATCCCCGCTCCTATATTATTATGTGTCAGCAATGTGTGCAACAATTATATTAATCCTCTTATTATTTCAAGTGGAAAAAAGCAGTTTTCATAATAACTTATTAAATGTGGTGTCACCCCCCCCCCCCCAACCTTTCGTTTATTGAATTATCATTTATTGACAATACTCAACAAAACAATTTTAAAATTGTAAAATGTAGCAAAGTTTTCAGCTGGTGTCGTTTGTAGCAAAGTTTTCAGCTGGTGTCGTTTGTAGCACAAGCTGTGTCTGAGATGGATGAGGTTGACCGTGCTCTAGACTAGAAAGCTGGTTTGTCATCAGGGTTGTTTAGACGTGTAAGCCTTCCTGCTTGCCATTCTTCAATTTTCTTTCCTTTAGCATTGAGGTCAGGTCATTGTCTGCCAGAGAGATACGGTCCAGTTCCAGGTCCTTATCACCGTTTTTCCGAAGATTACCTTCTGTTAGAATGAGCTAGGTACTAATTTTTTAAATTTATATTTTTATATGAAATTTTCTTTGCTATTTAAACTTTTTAAAATTCTTAATTTTTAATAAGAAACTAAATTTAATTGAAAACTTCTAGATAAATCAAATAACTGACACGTAGACTAGTAAAGATTCAACAGTTTCATTTCATTAACCTTTAGATCTAGTGATTCTTATGGGAGAACACGTTTTTACTTTCTTTAACAAACGCAATATTAACATAACATTAAACTACACATTTGCATTTTCTGCTAAAAATATAATTGTAAATAGATGCAAAATATTATGTATAAGAAAACTATCTTAAAATAATGAAAAACATGTCAGAAAGAAATATTACTATTGTAAATCTGTATCACTCCACACTAGCCGAAGATGAAAACGGTAATACTAAAGCGGACACGACAAGGCGAACTGACGCTGTAAATTACATGTCTGAGGGGTGGGGGGGGGGGGAGGGATTAAGATAAAAAATTACATAAAATATAACAAACGCCTACGCATTTTAATAAAGTGTAATATTTGGATAAGTAGACAAACCTATGTATTAAAATAATTACTGTTTGTAAAAACCACACAGCAGATCTGGGGCGGATAAATCTTGAGTAAGGTTTCGGTTTATATATATATATATATATATATATATATATATATATATATATATATATATATATATATAACGTGAAATGAAAACAAAAACATCGTTTAAGGAAAAGCACAGTGTACTTTGAAATGTTGTAAAATAAAGGCCGATGTCTAGGACGTTTTAAAAGTTCAATGCATCTAGTTCAGAACCTAGCAATTGATTTATTAATTCATCAGAATTATTTTAAACTTATAAATTTAAAATACTCAGGAAAGATGACTCATAACTACAAACCCAAATATCGTGAGATCAATTAATTAAGAAATTAAGAAATAAGTAATTTAAAGGAAAGCTAGTGTCGTCTATTTTGTTTATTAGAAATACTTAATCCTTTGTATTAAATTTTTTATCTTTAAAACGTTGTTTCTAATATTAAGTTTTTAATTGGTCAATAATCAAAAAATAAAACAGTTAGCTGAATTTAAAAAAATGATTTTTAAAAATGTAAAGCTTCAGAGTTAATTCTGTCTCCATATTGTTCGTTTGTATTAGAAAAAAATAAAAAATAAAAATAAAAATAAAAAAAAATAAACCATCTTATATGAATGAAAGCAGGCTACAAGTAAGAAAGAAATATTACTATTGTAAATCTGTATCAGTCCTCACAAGCCGATAATGAAAACTGTAATACTAAAGCGAACACACAACTGACGCTGTAAATTACATGTCTAAGGCGGAAAAAATATATTTATAAAAGAATGTAATTGAAAATAGTACATACTCTTGGTCTACGCCAGGGTTCGGCAACCTATTGAGGTGTAACCCATATTCTGCTAGCGTCCCACTTATGGGACGCTTGTAAAAAAATTGCTAAAATTTATTAAAAACTAGTTAAAACACAAATTATGTTTCATCCATATATTATACTACTAAAAGTCAAGTTTGTTTACATGTTTGAATATTTATTTGTTTGTTTGTCCGATCGATAATTGTGATATGTTAGACTCTATCTGGAGAGCTGTAAAATAGTATGTAGGTAGAGAATAATTTTTTAATGCAGACAGACTGTTAATCACAAATTTATTTAAAGACGTTAATTAATTAATTGATTTATTCATACGTAGAGTAACCCATTTTTTTTAAAATGTTAAAACATCGACTAAACTTTGTGGGAATAGTGACGTCACAGGTTTTTGTTTACTCTTTAGTACAATAAAATGGCGGCGTCTATCGAAGAAAATTGTGTTCCCATTCAAAAGTTTAACGCGTTCTAAATCTAATTTTCTGTCGGTCATAACTTTAACAATACGTCCGTTTGCTGTATTTATTACGTTCCAACACTTATATCATTTTTAAACTGTCTTTTTTCATTTAGTTTTACAATAAATTTCTCTAGATCTAAAGATCAGCTGTCGAAGGAAAGTTATGAATCCAGCCTAGATCTAGATCTAGCCTAGATCTAGGTCACTAGACTCAATAAATTCTATATCTAGACTTAATGTAAATTCTACATCTAGAATCTATTTCAGGCCTTAATACATCTAGAATCTATTTCAGGCCTTAATTATTTTATATAAATCTTTGTTTGGCTAATTTAGATAAAATTTAATTTGAAAGTTACTAGATTCTACTACTAGACTTAGATCTAGATCTATGCGCGGAGACTCAAAAGTATAGTATAAAAATTCATGTGTGACGTCACGAGTAAATAGCTAAGTTGGTAGCGTAGTCCGCTCTCATGCGGGTGGCACAGGTTCTAGACCAATATGTCAATGATATTTTTTTTCAATTTTTTTTTTAGATGTGAATGCTAAAGTTGCCTATCTGAACTTGGCAGGATACAGGGCAGGTGAAGTAGAGTTCATCTGTTTCTTTGTCCTAAGCATATGAAAGGATAGTGTGGTCAGAGACATGCTCGGCTGGAATCGTTTTTTAAACGATAAAACCATGTTGTCTGAGACTTGGCGGGACACTGGGCAGGTGAAGTAGAGTTGAGTAGGTCACATGTGACGTCAGTATATGAAGGGATAGTCCGAAATCGGTGTTTTCGGTGTTTTTAAAAGATAAGAAACATATTTTTGAATGTGGGGTCTGTTTTTTGTGACGATAAGTGACACTGCAGTAGCGTAGCGAGGAGGGGGGGGGGGGCGGGAGGGGAGGCGGGGGGGGGGGGGGGAAGGGGAGACGGACTACGCTACCAACTCAGCTATTTACTCGTGACGTCACACATGAATTTTTATACTATACTTTTGAGTCTCCGCGCATAGATCTAGATCTAAGTCTAGTAGTAGAATCTAGTAACTTTCAAATTAAATTTTATCTAAATTAGCCATCTTTTACTTACATGTGAAATGTCATTTATCTATCTGAAATAGTACTCAAGTTATAGGCCTTTGAAAAATTCAAAGTAGAAAAAGCACCACTTCCGGTTAACGGAAATCGCTCAAAAGTTAATACGGATCAACCTAGCTGTAACGGTACTGAAGTTATCGTGTTTACCCACAAACAAATACACACACACACAGAGACACACATACACACACAGAGAGACATATAGACAAGATTGCAAAACTATGTTTTTTCCGACTCAGGGAGCTGTAAAACGTCGAAATTGGACAAAAAAATTTTTTTGCACGATTACAAGATATTCTCTATACTTCGTATATACGAGAAAGTAAAAACAACTGCGCACCTGTATTCGAACGCCTCTAAAAACAGCATCAAACTAGCAATGTTATTTTATTCATGAAAGATGTCAGTTTGCTTTAAACACGTAGCCACATATTTGACTATAAATACAAACTAAGAAACATTTTTCCCACTTTAGCCTTTAGATTCATAGATACATTTGTATATGGAAAATGTAGGCGTATATCTTGCTCATTTAAAATTTAGATGAATTATATTCGAATCAAGAAAATGTATTTAATTAATTCGCCTACGGTAATTTCCATTTATAAATTTAAATTAACCAAGAAGGATAACCTATAAATTTGCTCTCAAAAATGGCTAATTGTACACAGAAATTCATAAATACGAAAGATACGAAACTTTGTTTACAGTGTAAACAAAAACAAAATTATTTTTAATTAATATAAAAATGATTGTTTAATCTATGTATGTTTAATTTTTGATTATTATCAGGCTCAAATTTTAATTGCAAACAGCTAGCAGAATTAAAGAATTGAAATAATAAAAGGTTTTGTTAAGAACACACAGAGCTCCATGTCCAAGAGGTTGACGGAGGCAACGCGTTTAAATTTTGCTTCACCCCAGAGGGTAGTATTGAAGACGCGCCCCATCATGTCAACATAAGAAATAATGGGAAACTCCACACTGTCTCTGTCTAGCTCGAGGGCAGATGCTGCCATTGCGGCACTGACCGTCACATGCCCAGAAGCTGTGAAAACATCTTTGTCAGAGTGGTAGATGGGATCAAGATTAGAGAAGGGAAATTTCTGGTGGACAGTCAGTGGACAGAGAGAACTAGTCAGTGGACAGAGAGAACTAGTCAGTGGACAGAGAGAACTAGTCAGTGGACAGAAAGAACAAGGGAGGACAGAAAGGAAACCATCAGGGACTGCGGGATAAAATGATTCCAAAATTGGGATAACCTGCTTTTCTCAGAACAACAGGACCGCATTGAAAATGAAAGAGCCAGAGCAACTAGAACGAGAAAGTCAGCAGAACAGGTAGAGGAGAGAGTTATAATCAAAAGAAAAAGACCGCGAGGAGGGAATTAAGTAATGGAGGACGTTTCAGATATAGTTGAAAATAACAAGGAAATAAACCCGGAAGATGCCCCTCTACCAGTGGAGGTGGAGGAGGTGGCAGCTCAATTCAAGTTTTAAATTTTAATAATCAAGACAAATCTAAGCGAAAAGCAAATTTGTTTATATTTTTTTAAATGTGCTTTTATTTTTTTTCAAACATAAGAATTAGCTGTAAAAAAAATCTTGTTTATTCTTTAATACATGTAAGATGATGTAGGCGGCGATCTCTTTACATTATTTTATGTAAGTTTTGAAAAAAAAAGTTTGTACACTTTTTATATAGCAAATACAAATTAATTAAGAATGTCAGCGTGTTAATATATTATATTAATATTTTCCCTTTATTTTTGTTAAGATGTGTATTGTTTATCAAACCTTCAAATTTAAATTGTTTACGAATGACTATTTGGTAACAATTTTCGAGCAAACGGCCTTCGGGCAAGTGGCATTCGGGCATTTGTCGCATTCGGGCAAGTGTCCATTCGGGCATTTGTCCCATTCGGGCAAGTGTCCCTTCGGGCATTTGTCGCATTCGGGCAAGTGTCCATTCGGAAAATCGGCCTTCGGGCAAACGGCATTCGGGCAAGTGTCTTTCGGGAATTTGTCGTAGACCCCAAATTCAATACCTAGGAAAACCCTAGCATACGCTGACGACACGATCTTTCTCATACAAACAGAAAGGGTTATCAAAACAGTCATGGACACCTTCATAGATTTCGGCAAAGCTAGCAGAGGCAAAATTAACGCCCAGAAATAAAAAATAATGGGAGTGGGCAGATGGGCGGGAAAAATAACTATAACATGCCTATTATAGTGACAGACAAACTAAAGTTATATGGCATAACATATACAGACAACCCGACGACAGAAAACAAAGACACATCGACAAATCTAACGGACGAAATAAATCACACACTAGCCAAATACAAAAATTGTAATACGGCAATATTCACTAGGGCAGCTCTAGTCAATATATACGTCATTCCCAAAATAATCTACATAGCAACAAACAGAACAATACCCAACACATTTATCAAGGAAACAAAAACATTAGGGATTTTATTTTCAAAGGTACAATTAGGAACATTAATCACCAAACGTTAATACAGAATATATTAAACGGAGGTATAGGTTTGCGTGACATCAACACAAAAATTAAAGCCTTTAGAATCAAACACCTAGATAGAATTAGAATAGAACCGCATTATCACCCTTTAGCACAATATTACATAGGTCACAGAATCAACACGATTCTAAAGACAAACAATATGACACCACACTATGGGGGGGGGGGGGGTAGAAATAGGCAGTTTTTATAAGGAGGTTTTAAAATTATTTAAGTTAAATAAAAACACAATAGAGGAGAAAACAAAGAAAATCTATAATACTTTAGTAGTGAGTCAACTACAACCCCTACAAAATAGAATTAAATGGGCAAAAGAATTTGATACAGCAGACATTAGCGACACATTTAAAAACTTACACAACAGAAACAACACACACAAAGAAAAAGAAATAGGATACAGGCTCATCTACAACACTACACCCATCTCCAGAAACACCAAAGCAAACACGAATACAAAAATAACTTGCCAAATATGTAAACAACAGATACAAGAAACAGAAAAACATATCTATCTAGAATGCAAAACACTACTAAAAGCAAGACAAACCTTAGGAACAATATTAGAAGCCTCCAACACAGACTCTTTAAACAAAGCAATTACCCTAAACTATATAAAGAAATCCAAAAACAAAACAGACAATGCTACAGCTATTTTTAGGCAGACAGTATGGACTACGAGAAACAAATGTAAATTTGAATCAAAGACGTACAGCGACATGGACATAGATGCCATATTCAGAGCAGTAGTTACCAAAAGACTGGGTGACATAGCTATGATCTAAGTATCTGCCCCCTTTTTACAATAATCTCATTCCTTTAATGTTTAGGTTTGAGTCGGGGAGACTGGAAAAGGAATGTCTAGAACCTTTCATTGAATGTGTTTATAGTTTCTATTTTCTTTTTAACTCTGGATTTTCTTGCCTCTTGTTTGTATGCATATTCGGTATTTTCTCTGACACAGGGAAACCCACATGAGCCATACATGTTTCTCATTCTTTCTCCATTTGTAGGGGAAGTAATCAAGTTTATAGTAAGGTATTTAAGTTGGATGCAGTTATTTACCTTTATTGTCATTTTACTCCCAACTAACAATACTAATTTTAACCCTAACCAGTGGCGTAACCAGGTCGGGTGTCACCCGGTGCGGCACTTAATGGTGTCGTCCCCCCCCCCCCAGAGGCGTTGCGACCCTTCCCGGGGACAAACTTTCAAACTTTCGATTTGCACCCCCCCTCAAGTTTTCGATTTGCACCCCCCCTCCCCTAAAACTTTCGATTTGCACCCCCACCTCTCAAGTTTTTCTCTATATATTTTGCTATTTTTTGCCTTGGTGTCACCCCACTAAATGGTGTCACCCGGTGTGGTCCGCACCTCCCCCCCCCCTCGCTACGCCCCTGACCCTAACCACTATATTTTCAGCAATTACGGTCTCTTATCATTGACAATAAATTGCAACGGTTCTTCTTTCCATACTTAACTTATTTTCTATGATTAAAATGTTTCTGATATTTTAATTAAGTTTTATCTCATTTATTTCATGTGATATCCAGGTAAATGTTATTAAAGCATAGTAGCGGATTTTTTGGAAAGGGAAATAGCCAAATAAATACTTTAGCTTTTAGGGAAACTGAATTATATACCTTTTTTTCAATTGCACCAAAATATCTAAATTACTTTAATTCAAAACCATCCTATTTATAATATGACATTTATATGTAATATTTACTGTTTGTTTAAAACCACACCGAAAATCAGGGGAGAGTAAAGCTTGAGCAAAGTTTCGGTTTGTGTCTTGACATCCCCCCCCCCCCAATCACCAAACCGACACTGATATTGGCATATTTTTACCTTTAAAAATGTTTCCTAATACAGTACTATTAATACAGTAATTTTAATATGACACTATATATAATATAATAAAGTGTCGTAAATACAGTATTATAGATACTTTACCCCTTATATTCATAGATACGTTTGTATATGGAAAATGTAGGTTTTTATCTTGCTCATTTTAATTTCATGTGAATTAATTTAATTAAATCCGAACCAAGAACTTTTTTGAATAAATTCGCTTACGCTAATGTCCACTTATAATTTTAAATTAACCAAGAAGAATAACCTATAAGTTTGCTCCAAAAATGGCTAAATGTACAGAGAAATTCATAAAAAATTTTGAGAAATACAAAACATTGTTTGCAGTATAAATCAAAACTAGAATATTTTTTTGAATCTTATAAAAAGTATTGCTTAGCCTTTGTTTTGTAATTTTAAATTATTATCAGGCTCAAGTTTTAATTGCAAACAGCTAGAGGAGTTAAAGAATTGACTTGTTGATATAATAAAAAAGTTAAGTTAAATCAATGTGCTGTTTATGGAAACTCTTGACACAACACTCTGTGTAGCTCTGTTGTTTTAATTTATTTATAAAAGAAACTAATTGAAAATAGTACACACTTTAGATCTAGGCCACGGGTCGGCAATTCTATGATGTGTAAGAGCCAAAAGTTACAATTTACAAAATTTCCCAGTATTTAAAGAGCCACTAATATATGTTCTTCAATATAAAGGTATTTTAATTAGGATTAGCTAAATAATTTTTTTTATGAGTTTAAGTATGAAAAAATAAAGTATTTTAATTAGTTTTTTTATGATAATAAAATAAAATTATAAAAATATCCCTTTCCAATTTAGAGCCTAATAACTATAAGAATATGCCACTAAAGTCAAATTACTGGACGGTAAAACATACAAAAATGCCTTCTGATTAAAATAAACTTTACTATTGAAAATATTTGAAAAAAAAGTGCACTTCGGTAGTTGAAAGCATGGAACCACTGCCACGGGACTGGCCACATCACAGTTGTGGGGCTGGGTCTTGTGTCCATGCAGCTGTCAGCTGTTTATATACGCTCTACTCCACCTATTCTTAGTGTTTTTGTTTTTTTTTCCAGTATAATATTTTTATGAGTTATGAAAATAAAATAATATCATTATTATGGAACTGGCATATATATATATATATATATATATATATATATATATATATATATATATATATATATATATACATATATATATATATATATATATATATATATATATATATATATATATATATATATATATATATATATATATATATGTATATACTAGTCATCGACACCCATTACACGTACATTATAGGCCTATATTTTTGTAATGCTATACTTGTTTGTGAAAATATTTTATAAAATAGTTATTGGTCAAAAGGCAATGTGCTTTACTACACGTTGAACGATATTAGTGAAAAAGCAAACAAATAACTAAATAGTAAAATATCCGTCACATTTAGTATAATACTAGACTACCCGTCATCCGTTGGATATTTGTGGGTTTCGGGGGTCATCCATCAAAAAACATCACGTCTGTCACTCAGAGGTTTAGCGACCCTTAACGGCGCCCGGGGACAAACTTTTCAATTTAAACTCCCCCCCCCCCCGCAGGATTTCAATTTGCAACCCCCCCCCCCCCCCGAAACTTTTGATGTGCACCCCCCCCTTTGTTTGGAATATGGTAATTTTGAAATGCTGGCTCCGGGCCTATTAGCGTAGCTGATGATTAGATCTAGATCTAGATTCTAGATCTAGCAAGAAAAACTAAACTTAAGACTTAAGCAAGCGAGTCGTAGAATCTAGATCTAGATAATTCTATCTAGATCTAGATAATTTCAGACCTTCTTTATTTTATATAAATCTTTGTTTGGCTAATTTAAGATAAAATTTAATTTGAAAGTCACTGCTACTAGACTTAGTTCTAGATCTATGCGCGTAAATCAAGTTGCATAAGGAGACTCAAAGTATAGTATAAAAATCCACTTGTGACGTCACGAGTAAATAGCTAAGTTGGTAGTGTAGACGGCTCTGATGCGGGTGGCACAGGTTCTAAACCAATATGTCTATGATATTTTTTTTCCAATTTTTTTTTTAGATGTGAATGATAAAGTTGCCTATCTGAACTTGGCAGGATACAGGGCAGGTGAAGTAGAGTTCATCTGTTTCTTTGTCTTAAGCATATGAAAAGATAGTGTAGTCAGAGACATGCTCGGCTGGAATTGTTTTTTAAACGATAAAAACATGTTGTCTGAGACTTGGCGGGACACTGGGCAGGTGAAGTAGAGTTGAGTAGGTCACATGTGACGTCAGTATATGAAGGGATAGTCCGAAATCGGTGTTTTCGGTGTTTTTAAAAGATAAAAAACATATTTTTGAATGTGGGGTCTGTTTTTTGTGACGATAAGTGGCACTGCAGTAGCGTAGCGAGGATAGGCGGGTGGGGTGGGGGTGGGGGGCGCCAAAATGGGTGGGAAAAATAAATTGAAAGGTTGAGGGGGTGCAACTCGAAAGTTTGAGTGGGGGGGAGGGGGGTTCAAATCGAAATCTTGAGGGGGGGGTGCACATAAAAAGTTTAGGGGGGGGGGGGGTTGCAAATCGAAATCCTGCGGGGGGGGGGGGGGTTAAATTGAAAAGTTTGTCCCCGGGCGCCGTTAAGGGTCGCTATGCCTCTGAGTGACAGACGTGATGTTTTTTGATGGATGACCCCCGAAACCACAACGGATGACGGGTAGTCTAGTTATTATCGAAATCTAGATAGATTATTATCTATATTTTAGATCTACGACTGAGCTATACTTAGAATTTACGTTTATATTTTAGCAAAATTACGGGCATCGAAGCCGCGTATGAATCTTAAGCTACGCCAATAGGCCCTGGATACAGCATTTCAAAATTACCATATTGCAAACAAAGATTTATACAAAATAACAAAGGTCTAAAATAGTTTAGTATATAGAAACTCATTATTATCTAAATCTAGATAGAATTATCTATATTCTAGATCTACGACTGGTTTGCTTAAGTCTCGTTTTTTTTTTTGGATTGTATTTATAACTAATAAATCTTTGATTTGACCTAGATTCTAGATCTAGATCTAGATCTATAAATAACTTTCTTGGACAGATTGTAGATCTTGAGAAATTTATCGTAAAACAAAATGAAAAAGACAGTTGAAAATTGATATAAGTGTTGGAACGTAATAAATACAGAAACGGACGTATTGTTAAAGTTAAAGCCGACAGAAAATTAGCTTTAGAACGCGTTAAACATTGGAATGGGAACACAATCTTCTTCGATAGGCCGCCATTAAAATAAACACATCATGTGACGTCACTGTTTCCGTCGAGTCTAGTGGCTTTTCAAATCTTTTTAAAAAATTGTGGTTAATCTACCGATGAATAAATCAATAAATTAATTAACGTCTTTAAATAAATGTGTGATTAACAGTCTGTCTTAAAACAAAAATATTTCTCTACCTACATACTATTTTACAGCTGTCCACGATGAGTGCAACCATGTACAATAGTCAATCAGCCAAACAAAAAAACAAACAAAAAAATAAATATTCAAACATGTACACAAACTTGACTTTTAGTAGTATATAGATAGATAGGCTACCAAAGCCAATTAGAAAAAATTAGAAATAAATCTAGAACACTCGAATTAAGAACGAAGAAGACGAAGAATTAATTTGAAATTTAATTTAAGATAATTGACATGTTATCTAAAATTAGCGAAGCAAACTTACACCATCTAATTTACAATAATTGTTTTTACTGGTGTCACCCGCACCCCCCCCCCCCCCCACCACACACAATTCTACGCCGGTGGATGTTACGTAATGACATGTTTGATAAGCATTTTAGCATCTGTTAGCCCCATTGCTTTCCCCCATCGTAAAATTAAGAAATGCGTGCCAACATGCTATGCGCTATATGATATAGGATGTGTGATTCAACACGGTTTTACCTGCCAAGAATAACAACACACACGTTATTTCCACTTTTTTCCATTAAGTTAATCGTGTTCTCGACAAGTTAGTGTAGAATTTTATGGACCAAGTTCGTGAGGCATGAGTCAAAGTGTATTTTTATTTTCTATTTTAAAAGATATAATCTAAGACTTTAGTTTAAATTTGGCATTTTATCTGTACAAGTTCGACACAGTTAAAACTGAATTTGATGTTTTCTCATCACCCGAAATTTAAAAATCCAATCTGATTAATATCAAATCACAGATACTGAATCACATAAATACCAAATAACTCGAAATTGCTGACATAAAATTTGGCGATCACTGCATCAAACAATTATTACATAAGGGAGCCGAACGTTTTCAAGAAAGACACTTGCCCGAATGCCGTTTGCCCGACGGTCAATTTCCCGAATGGACACTTGCCCGAATGCCGTTTGCCGAAGGTCGTTTTCCGGAATGGGACAAATCAGTAACTTCCTACCCTCCTCTTGTGAGATTACATATCTTGATAGCGAGCATGTTCTTATAACATATTGTGAAATTACATATTTTGATAGCGAGCATGTTCTTATAACATCTTGTAAGATTACATATTTTGATAGCGAGCATGTTCTTATAACATCTTGTGAGATTACATATTTTGATAGCGAGCATGTTCTTATAACATCTTGTGAGATTACATATTTTGATAGCGAGCATGTTCTTATAACATCTTGTGAGATTACATATATTGATAGCGAGCATGTTCTTATAACATCTTGTGAAATTACATATTTTGATAGCGAGCATGTTCTTATAACATCTTGTGAGATTACATATTTTGATAGCGAGCATGTTCTTATAACATCTTGTGAGATTACATATTTTGATAGCGAGCATGTTCTTATAACATCTTGCAAGATTACATATCTTGATAACGAGCATGTTCTTATAACATCTTGTGAGATTACATATTATCTTGATAGCGAGCATGTTCTTATAACATCTTGTGAGATATCATATTTCGATAGCGAGCATGTTCTTATAACATCTTGTGAGATTACATATATTGATAGCGAGCATGTTCTTATAACATCTTGTGAGATTACATATTTTGATAGCGAGCATGTTCTTATAACATCTTGTGAGATTACATATCTTGATAGCGAGCATGTTCTTATACAACACGGGGCAGACAGCTGACAAGGGTAATAAAAGTATTTCAGGTGTGATTGAACTCTTTATCTAAGGTAAGTGCAATGTTAAATTACTTTAAGAAAAAGAATTGTCTGTATTCGAACTCTTCTATAAACAGCATCAAACTAGCAATGTTATTTTATTCATGAAAGATGTAAAAGTTTGATTTAAACGCATAGCCACATATTTGACAAACAAAATACAAACTAAGAAACATTTTTCCCAATTTAGCCTTATATATATAGATACATTAGTATATGGTAAATGTAGGCGTATATCTTGCTTATTTAAATTTCAGATGAATTAGTGTAATTATATCCGAATCAAGAAAATGTATTTAATTAATTCGCCTACGTAAATTTTCATTTATACATTTACATTAACCAAGAAGGATAACCTATAACTTTGATCCCAAAAAAGGATACATGTACAAAGAAATTCATAAATTTTTTTTAAAAATATAAAACATTGTTTACAGTGTAAATTAAAACAAGAATATTTCTAAATGACTTATAACAAGGATCGCATATGCTTTGTTTTGTAATTTTAAATTATTATTAGGCTCAAGTTTTAATTGCAAACTGCTAGCTGAATTAAAAAAATGTCTTGTAGACATGATGAGAAAGTTCAGTTTATCAATGGTTATTCTGCTTAGACCTTCTGTTTTAAATCATTTAAAAAGACAATAATTGAAAATAGGACATGCTCTAGGTCCTAGGCAGTGGCGTTGCCAGGTTTGGTGTACCCCTCTCCGAACAATAAATATATAGCAATCAGCACCAGTTACACGTGAATTATAGGCCTATATTTTTGTCGTGCTATAGGACTACTTGTTTGAATTTTTTTTTTAAATATCATAAAATACATTTTAATAACAAGCTTTTATGTAATAATGCACTAAAAAGGAGAAAATAAATTATAGACTACTATTTAAATTACTATAAAGAAAAGCGTGAGTCTCTTCTCAAATATTAGTAAAGGTATCCAATAGGTACTAAAGTGACCCATGCTTTTCTTTATAATAATTTAAATAGTAGTGTATAATATATTTTCTACTTTTTAGTGCATTATTTCATAAAAGCTTGTTATCAAAACTTTTTAATGGATTTTTAAAAAATGGCTTATAAAAGCTTGTTATTGAAACGTTTTATATTAAAAAAATTTTATATTTTTTTTCAGTACTTTACATTTTTACTTTCTCGTGTCTACGAAGTATAGAGAAAGTCTTGTAATCGGGCAAAAAAAAATCGAGTTTGTTTTCAAATCTCGACGTTTTACAGCTCCCTGAGTCGGAAAAACAGTCTTGCAATCTTGTCCGTATGTCTGTGTCTGTCTGTGTGTGTGTGTGTGTGTGTGTAAACACGATAACTTAATAACTTGTAAACACGATAACTTGAGTACCGTTACAGCTAGGTTGATGAAACTATAAATATAAGTATTTTATCAAAATCGTAGATACGTATCAACTTTTGAGCGATTTCCGATAACCGGAACTGGTACTTTTTCTACTTTGAATTTTTTTCAAAAGCCTATAACGTATGTACTATTTCAGATAGATAAATGAAATGTCACATGTAAGTAAAAGTTCTAATTCTCTACCTTCTATCAAATTTTGAGTACTAATTTTCGCTATTTCCAATTTCTCAAAAACTAATGTAAATTTATAAAGTACTAATAATATTGCGCACTATTATGAACATCTTTATTTGGCGTTCACTCGGTGCCCAATTCTTTTTTTGTATTTTACTTATAAAAGTTGAAAAAATTAAAAATGAATTAAAAATCATTTCTCTATCCCGTGTCACCGTAGTGTTACATAAGAATATATATTTTTAAATAGCATAGTGCAAAATGATATAAACGCTTGTTTTATAGAAGAATATTTGAGAAAGTTTAGGGGAGATCACTTTCGGTTTATTAAAATGTACAATAGAGTTGCATGACTAAAAACCATTGCGCACTTGATAATGAACGTGATAACGCGCGTATAATAATGCGGAATAGTTGCATAATACTGCCTATTAATTTGGACACAGTTTTAATTAATTCATAAAAAATTAATTATGCATCCAATAAAGTCAAATTTAATGTCAGGTTGGATTTTCTTCATGTCTTGACCCACGTGCCAACTTTGAACCGAATCTGTCAGTTAGAAGTGCCCGAAATCGATCATGTGTTGGTATTCCTTATCTCGGATCTTTCAATCTTACGCCACAGCGATTGCAAAATGAGGGCCTGTCATATAACTTAATAAAAGTGTATGGCTGATCATATAACTTAATAAAAGTGTATGGTCGATCATATAGCTTAATACAAGTGTATTGCCCATAAAATAACTTAATCGAAGTGTTATGCCCATTACATAACGTAATAGAAGAGTATGGCCAAACATTTAACTCTTAATAGTAATGTACGGCTGATCATATAACTTATTATAAGGGTATAAGGGTGTTGTTAGTAATGGGGTTTAAAATGACTTTGGAAATAAAGTTGGTTATGGTGTTGATAACGGCGTTGGAAAAGGAAATAACCCAACCAATTCAGAAAACACTCCACCAAAAAAAGCAGTGGTTGTTTTATTTTGGAATTTTCTCTCTTAGATGGGTTGCTATCCCTAGATTTACAAGGATTTGCTTTTGTTCTTTTAAAAAGGATATTTTAAAATTAATTTGTTTGGACAGGTGACAAGATCCACGTGATCGGGGGGTCAAATGTCGAGACAGGTGACCCGGTTCTAATGACAGAACACTTTGACCTGGTCAAGGGCATATGGCAGGATGATTTCCTCTTCAAGAAATGTAAACTTTTTAAATTGCCTTATAACCGGATCATTAGTCACGCTGAGAGCCGTGTTCCATTGTTTTAGTAATTACGTATAGGGCTGGGGGGGGGGAGGGGGTGTTGATAAACTTAATTTCTAAGGTAAAAATACTGCACCATAACTAACAGTGGTCTCACTTAAATTACATATCTCTACACGTAACATAGCTGTTTCACTTATTAAGCTTTATTTAAATAACAATCTAACTATTCATATCCTTACACATACCATAGCAGACTCACTTTAGTTACATATCCTTACACGTATCAAAGTATTCTTACTTCACGTATCCCTTCATATATCATAGCAGTCTCACTTTATTTATTTCTCCCTACATATACAATAGCGGTCTTACTTTATTTACATATTCCTACATATATCATAGCAGTCTCACTTTATTTACATATCTCCACACGTATCACCATCAACTACTCACCATGTACTCACCATTGTTGTGTTGTACACATGTACATATATGTTGTACATATATATTTATTTCGTCTTCAACACAAAAATTGAAGTCTAACAGTAACTGGTGTGTTTTCTGCTCATGCACGTGCAGGTGAGGTGTCCAACGTGAGCTGTGTGCTGGTGGACGTGCCTAAAGTCCCCATGGAGGAGCGGAGGGTTGTCCAGAAGCTTCGATGGGTCATGTGGTGACGTCACTTCAAAACAAATGTTTATATTATTTATGAGCTGTCATGAAGAATGTATAAATGTTGTCACGTATGGACCACAATATCAACATAAATAAATGTAGCCGGTCCCCAAAAACAAAGTCCACGAATCACTAATTTATTCTTTAATTTAAATAAAATCCAAATTCGGCAATTTTTTTTCTTCTTATTTTTTTTTTTATATGGGTCGCCCTTAAAAAACGTCACACTTTTTGTTGAGGATTTTAAAATCCACTCCTCCCTACCGCCACACCTCGTAACAAAAACCCAAACCCCTCCTAAAATTACGTCAAATCCCAGCATACCACCCCCCGATCCCTCAAAATTGCTGTTTAATATTTTTTTTAAAAACATCTGTTTCTTTTAAAAAAATATTCAGTGACCTCGATCAACATAAAGTAATTTGGTCAATTTCTATTACAATTTACTAAAACAGTTTTCTAAAATGCGGGATATAAATACAAAAGTGTGACGTCACTCTATCTCAGCCCCTTTCCCCCTGCACCATAACACACCATAACACAAAATTACAAATTAATTAAATGAAAGTTACGGTCAAGCAAAGTGGTCTAGCGGTAGAGACTGCTAACCCGTAAGGCTCGAGTTCCAAACAGAGATCAAGTCAGTAGACCGTCCCTGAGTCCACTAAACTCTGATGGTTACCTAACTCATGTTAGGGAAAGTAAAGGCGGCTGGGCATTGTGCTGACCACACTAACTCTTTATATGTCGAGGTCACTGAAACTAGTGAACTCTACTTCACTTGCCCTATAGACCGTCAGGTTTCAAAAGGGAACTTACTTACGGTCAAGCAAAAGATGAAAGAATATTCATTTATCAGAATAAAAAACACTTGAACATTTCCTAATTTGATTGTTAGAAACCTGAAGGTCTCTGTTACAATGAATCAACCTACAGTTGTTGATTGGCCAGTCGGGGGATTAAGTTTGAACGGGAACCTTAATCTGACCTTGGCATTGGCATGCTTTTATATTTTACGGCACTTTTTTCTGTGCCTAAAAGCCTAATGTACGTATACACAGTTACCCTATATTTCACTATAAATACGGTACTTTAAATGAAGAAAAAAATGCGACAATTAAAAATACGGTATTATAAATAAATACGGTACTCTAAATTGGTACTATAAATATGTAATAAATACAATAAGTATTTAGGCTATATAGTAATTGAAAATATTGAATCCCACAAATCATCGAATCTAATAAACACACGACAAGCAACGAATCTAACATGTCGGTTACTACAAGATCGATACTACTGTAATGGCGTTAAATTAATCACTGCAAAGATTGCATACCTTGATAGCGAACTTGTTTTTTTTTTTTGTTTTTTTTTTTGAATATTGATATAAATTCGGTTCAGGTTTATCTCTTTGTTAATGTTAGAGTACTTTAAAAAACAAATATAAGCGTTAAGCAATAAAATATTATAAGTTATTTAGCAATATGTTTATTTTCAGCATCAAATGTTATTTACAAAGAGCTATAACGGTACTGTAGAGAAGACAAGGAAGTGCCTGTATTCGAACGCCTCCAAAAAATCATCAAATTAGCAATGTTACTTTATTCATGAAAGATGTCAGTTTGCTTTAAACACGTAGCCATGACTATTAAATACAAACTAAGAAACATTTTTCCCAATTTAGCCTTTATATTCATAGATACATTTGTACATGGAAAATGTAGGCGTATATCTTGCTCATTTAAATTTCAGATGAATTATATCCGAATCAAGAAAATGTATTTTATTGATTAGCCTAAATTTAAATTAACCAAGAAGGATAACCTATACATTTGCTCCAAAAAATGGCTAAATGTACAAAGAAATTCATAAATAATTTTAAAAGATACAAAACAGTGTTTACAGTATAAATTAAAACAAAATTCTTTTTAATTCTTATAAAAATGATTGCTTAACCTTTGTTTTGTAATTATAGATTATTGTCAGGTGTAAATTTGAATTGCAAACAGCTAGCTAAATTAAAGAATTGAGTTGTATAGATTCTGAGAAAGTCATGGTTAAATTATTGTATTGATCCTGGGTTTGCGACACAACACTCCGTGTAGCTCTGTTGTTTTAATTTACTTAAAAAGAAAATAATTGAAAATAGAGCATGCTCTAATTCCTAGGCTGTAGCGTCACCAGGTCAGGTGTACCCCCACTCCGACAAAAAAATAATTTAAGATGTCATGGTATCTGAAATTACTGAAGCAAACTTAAACCATCTAATTTACAATTATTGTTTTACTGGTGTCACCCTCCCACCCCACCCCTCCCCCCCCCACACACACACCTCAACGCTGGGAGGCTGTTACATGATGACATGTTCGATAATAAATTTAGCATTGATATTTTAGTTAGCCGCCACGCTCCATCATTAAAGGATTCATTGATTTGCAATTTTTTTCAATGTGGTGTCAGGCCCATCCACTTTGGTGGGTGGCGTATTTCGTTCTGATCACTACATTGTTCTGTGAAAGTTGCATTTGGTGTCACCCCCCCCCCCCTCCAATTAAACAAGTGGCATCAGTTTTTGCAAAAATGATATTAACGAGCTGACCCACGACGTAGTATACGCCGCCATCTAGTTGTTTTATTTTATTGTTATTAGCAATTCATAATTTGTGAATTTAACACTACCCCCCTACCGACCTTCCTTCACCCACCCCCCCTCTCCCTCCCATTGAAAGCAGCTGTTTACAGACAAAGAAAAGGTCAATCAGAAATTGTTACCTGCCTGCGTTTCAAATCGTTTAATACTAAATTACCTGCCCCTAATAGCCGTCACTAATCTAGCTCTACGATTGTAAACATTCAGGGTGAACCACAGCTCACCTGACAGGTGGAGATGAGGGTGGTGGCAAAGCTGCGTGGTGTTTTATATGGTCTCCATGAAGAGAATTATATATATGTAGATCCTCTTATTACTTCAAGTGGAAAAAAGCAGTTTTTTATTAACTTATCAAATGTGGTGTCACCCCCACTCCGGTTGTTTGTTGAGGTATCAGTTATTGAAAATATTCAACAAAACAATTATACAATTTTAAAATGTAGCAAAGTTTTCAGTTGGTGTCGTTTGTAGCACAAGCTGTGTCTGAGATGGATGAGGTTGACCGTGCTCTAGACTAGAAAGCTGGTTTGTCATCAGGGTTGTTTAGACGTGTAAGCCTTCCTGCTTGCCATTCTTCAATTTTCTTTCCTTTAGCATTGAAGTCAGGGTAACCCCAGCTCTGAGAGTGGCTGTTCATGTCTCCCACAACCAGGCAATCTTCATTGTCTGGCAGAGAGATACGGTCCAGTTCCATGTCCTTATCACCGTTTGACCGAAGATTACCTTCTGTTAGAATGAGCTAGGTACTAATTTTTTAAATTTAAATTTGTATATGAAATTTTCTTTGCTATTTAAACTTTTTAAAATTCTTAATTTTTAATTAGAAACTAAATTTAATTGAAAACTTCTATAGCTAAATCCAATAACTGACAATTTTCTGCTGAAAATATAATTGTAAATAGATGCAATGTAATATGTATAAGAAAACTATCCTAAAATAATGAAGGAACATGTCAGAAAGAAGTATTACTATTGTAAATCTGCATCACTCCTCGCAAGTCGATGATGAAAACGGTAATATTAATGCGAACACGACAAGGCAAACTGACGCTGTAAATTACATGTCTGAGGGTTGGGAAGCGAATTAAGATAAACAATTACACAAAATATAACAAACGCCTACGCATTTTAATAAAGTATAAAATCTGGGTACCTAGATGAACCAATGATATTAAAATGATTACTGTTTGTAGAAAACCACACAACAGATCAGGGGCGGGTAAAGCTTGAACAAGGTTTCAGTTTTTACCTTGTCATCCCGCTCACCCCCCCCCCCCCCCCCCGCCTATCACCAAACCGACACTTGTAGTGGCATGTTTTTACCTTTTAAAAGTGTTACCAAAAACAATACTATATTCGGTATATATAAATTTCCATATTGCACTATATATAATATAATGGTGTCATAAATACAGTATTATATATCTATATGTATATATATATATATATATATATATATATATATATATATATATATATATATATAACGTGAAATGAAATAAAAAATATTGTTTAGAGAAAAGAACAGTGTACTTTGAGATTTTGTAAAATAAAAGCCGGTGTCTATGACGTTTAAAAAGTTTAATGCATCTAGTTCAGAACCTAGCAATTGATTTATTAATTCATTAGAATTATTTTCAATTCTTTAATTTAAAATATTCAAGAAAGACAACTCATAACTACAATCCAAAATATCGTTAAGTAAATTAATACATTCATAAATAATTAAATGAAAGGCAAACAAGTGTTTGTTTTTGTTCTGTTAAAAATATTAAAATTTATTTTTACAACAATGTCAGTGTTAAAAAATTTAAACTTTTATTTGGACAATAACTTTAAATTAAAACAGCTAGCTTATTTTAAAAATTGATTTTTATAAATTTAAAGGTTCCTTTTTCATCAATACTGCGACAGTTGAAACTTTGATTTATCATTTTAATTTATCGTAAAAAAAAATAAAAAAAAAAAAAAATAAAAAAAAAAAAAAAAAAAAAAAAAAAAAAAAAAATAAAAAAAAAAAAATAAAAAAAAAAAAAAAAAAAAAATAATAAAAAAAAAAAAAAAAATAACAAAAAAAAAAAAAAAAAAAAGAAAATAAAAAGAAAAACAAGTTAATTAAAAAGTCTAGTGACAATTTTAGCGCAATTTCCTTATGTTATCTAAAAATAGCTCTGTCGTAGCGTAAATCAAGAGCAGGGTTAGTAAACCCATTGGTTAGTTATTAAAACGTTTTTTATTTTAAAAAAATTTCAGTATTTTACATGTTTTATTTACAATAGAGTTACATGACTAAAAACCATTGCGCGCCTAGCTACTGAACGTGATGACGAAGCCATAGAACGTGATGGTGCAGCTATTGAACGTGATGACGCGTGTGGTGTGGTTAGAAAAAATGCCTACTAATTCGGTCCAAATTTTAATTAATTCAAAAAAAATTTTGTGACCGAACGAAAGGATATTTTTGAAAACTTTCTTCGGCAATATTGTTCTAAATTATGGCAGGAATCGATTGGTACATGTTTCAAGTCGCTAAGTGGTCTGGTTGCCGAGATATGGGCTAAAAACTGCTTTTTTTCGAGGTTTTTTGGCTTTTCCGGGAAATCCATGAAAGAAACCCGGAATTTTTATAGCCTATGTTCATCCTCGTAACTTTCTTAACATAATTGCTTTTGGAACTAGTCATCGATATTGCTTCGTTGAGGAGGAGATACGACTTAAAGCTGCGGACACACATCCATCCATTCATTCATTCATACATTCATACATCCAGAAATGACGGGTTAATAAACGCAATTCTCCAGAATGGAAATTGCGCTAAAAAATAAAAAATAAAAAAAAATAAAAAAAAAAAAAAAAAAAAAAAAATTTATCATATATACATCACTCGATCAGCCCTCAAGTTAATTAACATTAGAACAGTCTTCTGTTTCCCAGGTTTTTAAAAGTGTACAACCTGAATGGTAGAAAGAGATACACACCTCACCCCCCCCCCCCCCCCACACACACACATTATTCCCCCCCCCCCCCACTCAACCGGACAGGCGGATATTTCAAGGTAGCGTGCCTTCATCGCCAAGGGTCAATTTAATGTCATGGAAATTTTTGGAATGATAGATCAGTTTGAGTATTACAGAGACACTTCTCCCACGGTCGTTTCTATTTCTGTCCATGGGTGTCTACAATGTGAACTTTTGACTCCACAGCTAAGGACTGAGCACAGTAAACTAAGCAGTCAAGAGAAACCGAGTTTGCACACCTTATTTTAGTCTAGTCTTATGCCATTTTATTTTCTCTCTTTAATTATTATAAATGCAATTGATGTTCATATCTTTGATGCTGTGTAAATCTATCAAACAAATTATTATTACTGATTTAAATGTTTAAAACAATAGATTTAAAAAAAAAATAATAATCATTGAGGACTGTATAGATATAGATGTTTGAAAGGGAATAATGTGTTTGCTTTGATGTGTCTTGTTGTAATAACATAATTTTTCCGATTGCTTAAAAATTGTATCACTTTAATTCTCTGTAATCACAAATTTATTTCAGCACTACTTAAAAACCCAAATTACACCCCGTCCCCCCCCCCTCACCCACCACGCCGAGGAAAATAAAAATCCATTGTATCATCATTTAATTACAGATTTGCATTTTCAGGTTGTTTTTTTTTTATTTATTTTTAATTTTTTTTTTTTTTTTTATATTTAGACGTTTTGTATTAGATCTATGTATAAGTAAACCATCTTAAATGAATGAAAGTAGGCTACAAGTAAGAAAGAAATATTACTATTGTAAATCTATATCAGTCCTCACAAGCCGATGATGAAAACTGTAATACTAAAGCGAACACACAACTGACGCTGTAAATTACATGTCTGAGACCAAAAAAAAAAAAAAAAAAAAATATCGTATATACGAAGTAAAGAGAAAGTCTTGTAATCGTGCAAAAGAAAAATCGAGATTTTCACAGGTATCGACGTTTTACACCTACCTGAGTCGGAGAAAAATAGTTTTGCAAATTTGTCCGTACTTCTGTGTGTGTATGTGTGTCTGTAAACACGATAACTTGAGTACCGTTACATCTAGGTTGATGACATTTATATTTAATATTTACTGTTTGTAGAAAACCTTACCGCAAATCAGGGGAGGGTAAAGCTTGAGCAAGGTTTCGGTTTGTGCCTTGTCATCTTCCCCCCCCCCCCCCCCCCCCCTTCCCCCCCCCCCCCTTCACCAAACCGACACTGGTATTGGCATGTTTTTACCTTTAAAAATGTTTCTTATACAATAGTATAAATAGAGTAATTTAAATATGGCACTATAGATAATATAATATAGTGTCGTAAATACAGTATTATAGATACTTAAGCCTTTATATTCAAAATAAACATTTGTATATGGTAAATGTGGGCTTTCATCTTGCTCATTTAAATTTCATGTGAATTAATTATATTAAATCCGAACAAAGAACTTTTTTTTTTATAAATTCGCTTACGCTAATTTCCACTTATAAATTTAAATTAACCAAGAAAAATAACCTACAAGTTTGCTCCCAAAAAACGGCTAAATGTACAAAGAAATTCATAAATAATTTTTGAAAATACAAAACTAACAATACTAATTTCAACTCTAACCACAATATTTTTAGCAATTGCGGTCTCTTATCATTGACAATAAATTGCAACGGTTCTTCTTTCCATACTAAACTTATTTTCTATGATTAACATGTTTCTGATATTTTAATTAAGTTTTATCTCATTTATTTCATGTGATATCCCGGTAAATGTTATTAAAGCATAGTAGCGGGTTTTTGGAATGGGAAATAACCAAATAAATACTGTAGCTTTTAGGGAAACTGAGTTATATACCTTTTTTTTTCAATTGCATCAAAATATCTAAATTACTTTAATTCATAACCATCCTTAATATTGCGGATTATGATCGTTTTTGACAATTTTCAGGGTCTTCTCTCCCTTCTAAGTTTATTTTGGTTTTTGTCATAAATTCTGTAATAATTAACTATTATTCCTTTTATGTATTATCTGGATGAATACATAAATAAAACGAGTAGGGGAGGTAACCAAATTATTACTACAGCCGTTAGGGAGATAGAGTTATATACCTTTTAATTTACCTTGATATCACATATTTACTACTAAAACTGTAAAATACATTCAATTTTATTAATTTCATGACTCGTACTTTAAATACAAGCTTAGTTAACTGTTCAATTGGTTTTGAATTTATACATTTTCAAAATTTTGAATTCTGTTAACAACCAAAATAAATAAAACAATAAACAATCAAAAAAAAAAACAAAATAAAACGAAGACTGCCTGCAGATGATAAGCACAAATGGAAAGTGTGAATGCTTATAATTACTTAATGTATATAATATATTGTGTTTCATAAACTTTCATGTACATATTCTGTATAAATAACAGTATCTTTTCCCACTTCAGGAAACCCACACCAGCGTCTGAAGCCAAATTTTGGTGTTTATGAAATATACTATAACCTACCACTTCTGTTATTGAATTCAAATCTCATTTAATGTATAACTATTGCCTTTCAGAACCAGCAAAGATTTCATGTTCCTGGAAACTAACCCCCCCCCCCCCACCCCCCTCTCCTTCCAAAATTTCTACGATTTTATTTCTGTATATAATATGTAAATATCAGAATGAATGATTAAGGATGAAAATTTAAGAATAGTTAAAATTGTAAATCTGCGACAGTCTTCAAAGGTCGAATGATGAAAGTAGAAAAAAATCAGCCAGTGCCACCACATATTGGCTGGGCAAGCTGAAAATAATCTACAAAACTGAGACGTAAAAAAAAAAAATCATATTTACTTTCTCGTATACTTAAAATTTATATAATTTTAATTCTCTGTAATTCCAAATTTATTTCAGCTTTAAAAACCCTATTCCCCCCCCCACTCCCCCCCCCCCCCCCCCCACACCTCTCAGCCCACCACGCCGATGGGGAAAAAATCCCTTGAATCATCAATTAATTACACATTTGCATTTTCATGTTATATGTTTGTTTTTTTTTGTTTTTTTTTTATATTTAGACGTTTTGAAATGGATCTATGTATAAGTAAACCATCTTAAATGAATAAAAGTAAGCTAAAAGTAAGAAAGAAATATTACTATTGTAAATCTGTATCAGTCCTCACAAACCGATGATGAAAACTGTAATACTAAAGCGAACATACTAGGCAAACTGACTCTGTAAATTACATGTCTGATTTTGAAAAAGAGAAAACTAAAAAACAAAACAAAAACAAATAAGTTTACATTCTCGTATACGAAGCATAAAGGAAGTATTGTGATCGTGCAAAAAAAAAATAATCGAGATTTTCACAGATATCGACGTTTTACACCTCCCTGAGTCGGAGAAACATAGTTTTGCAAATTTATCCGTTCGTCTGTGTGTGTGTGTCTGTAAACACGATTAATTGAGTACTGTTACACCTAGGTTGATGAAATTTATATTTAAGATTTACTGTTTGTAGAAAACCACACCGCAATTCAGGGAGGGTAAAGCTAGAGCAAGGTTTCGGTTTATGCCTTGTCACCCCCCCCCCCATCACCAAATCGACACTGGTATTGGTATATTTTTACGTTTAAAAGTGTTTCCTAATACAGTACTATAAATACAGTAATTTAAATATGACACTATATATAATATAATAAAGTGTCGTAAATACAGTATTATAGATACTTTAGCCCTTATATATTCTTAGATACATTTGTATATGGAAAAAGTAGGCTTTTATCTTGCTCTTTTAAATTTCATGTTAATTAAGTAAATTAAATCAGAACCAAGAACTTTTTAAAAATAATTCGCTTACGCTGATTTACATTTATAAATTTAAATTAACCAAAAAGAATAACCTACAAGTTTGCTCCCAAAAATGGCTAAATGTTCAAAGAAATTCATAAATAATTTTTAAAAATACAAAACATTGTTGACAGTGTAAATCAAAACTAGAATATATTTTATTATGTTATAAAAGGGATTGCTTAGCCTTTGTTTTGTAATTTTAAATTATTATCAGGCTCAAGTTTCAATTTGCAAACAGCTAGATGAGTTAAAAAATTGACTTGTTGATATGATAAGAAAGTTCAGTTTAAGCAATGCGAGGTTTATTCGGATACCTGACACTACACTCCGTGTAGCTCTGTTGTTATTTTCAATTACATTCTTTTATAAATACATTGAAACATTATTATTGCTTGTACCAGACGACCGTTTTCATGCGTCTTTAATGTGAGAAATCCCAAAAAAAAAAAATACATTAAAACAACAGAGCTAATTTTTTTTAAATAAAAGAATGTAATTGAAAATAGTACATACTCTTGATCTATGCCAGGGGTCGGCAACCTATTGAGGTGTAAGAGCCAAAAGTTACAATTTACAAAATTTCCCAGTTTTGAAAGAGCCATTAATAATAATTTATTGTTCTTACATATTAAGGTAT
>NW_026733402.1:0-82540 GCF_028476545.2 Physella acuta
TAATAAATGAAAAGCATTGAACTATTTCTCAAACATTAAATTAGTAGACTTGTAGGCGGCTAGATCTAGATCTATGTGATGAGTTGGATTAAAATTGAATGAATTCGTGCAGAATGTTTCGGAAGGAGTGAGTGAGCGGGAGACCCAAAAAAGTTAAAGTATCGCCTTTCCGATAGATCATTTCACATGAAAGCGATAGTTAAAGGACAGGTCGGATGCAGGGGGCACCTGGTTTTCTGATTTTAGTCAAGGAAAATGGGGAAAATGTATTTATTTTGTATTTTACAACGCGCGATGCTCGAAAATTAGTAGCTCAGGGAAGTCTACCGGTGGTTACCGCCTCAGGTTAAAAATAGCGACCAATGGCTGTAGAGGGAAAAAAAGGCACATAGTATTCGATATTAAAACAATGTTTCGCTTTTGTGGAGATTTAGGGCGTTTTTTATTATTGAAATAATATGAGGAAAGCAGTGAAATCATTATTGTAGCCAGAAAAGGACGAATAACTGCTGATTTCGTTTGAGTATATTTATAAGCCCCAATTTTCTCACACAGATGTCTACGGCCATACCACGTTGAAAATACCGGTTCTCGTCCGATCACCGCAGTCAAGCAACGTCGGGCGTGGTTAGTACTTAGATGGGTGACCGCTTGGGAACACCACGTGTTGTAGACTTTTTTTCATCTTTTGTCTTTTATTTTTTGCCCCACTGGACACCTATTCTTACCACCTGCACTCTTTCCTAAGTTCACCACATACCTGTGAACACTTTTGTAATATCGAAATATTTTTTGTTTGTTTCTTTTGTGCCTTCACGGTAGGCTACCTCGATCCTACCCACCCATGGAAACAAACCCCTTAAAAACCAACAAAGGAAAGATGACCACTCTGCCCAAATTAAATAAATAAACTAAGTAGGCTACAACCTAATAATTAGAAGTAACTCAGTAAGTTAAATAAGGGGTAGGTATGGAAAACATTCGTGTAGGGGTTACAACCACTCGAGCTAATTCGGAAACGTATGGGTGGCCCTAATAAGGGCCGGATGGGTAGAACAAATGGGTGGTCCTGGGTTGAGTTTAACCGCCGAAGCCGTACAGGGTGCGACCTTGACGTTTCAGAGCATAGACGACATCCATAGCAGTGACGGTCTTCCTCTTGGCGTGCTCAGTGTAGGTGACGGCATCACGGATGACATTTTCAAGGAACACCTTGAGGACACCTCTGGTTTCTTCGTAGATCAGACCAGAGATACGTTTGACACCACCTCTGCGAGCAAGACGACGGATGGCTGGCTTGGTGATACCTTGGATGTTATCACGCAACACCTTCCTGTGACGCTTGGCGCCTCCTTTGCCGAGTCCCTTACCACCTTTGCCTCGGCCAGACATATTGAATTTTTCTTCTTTGTTGATGAAGGAGTGTTCGAAAAACGCCGTCTGCAGAGAAACTCGCTCCTTATATACGGTCCTGGGCTCGAGTTCGTTCAATATGGCGGACACCGCCCAACCAAAAGCGGTCGGCGAATGAGCCAGCCAATGAAAAAGCAGCTTGCCGTGTCGACTGGAATGTTGCTGGCTTGTCGGCTAACGGTGTCGTTTTCAAAGTCATTTTTTCACCTATTCTGCTATGCGACCCTTGGATAAAAAATAAAGAGTTTCATTGCCCACACGTGTAGGCATAGAAAAGATCCACGTTTGTCATGTTAAAATATGATATTAGACGTTATTTTCACCGTTTTGTGCGAATAAAACTGAAATATTTCCCTACACCTAATTATGCGAGTACGAGCGAGCTCATTATGCGAGTACGAGAGAATCTCGAACGCTGATTGGTCGAGTACGAACGAAATAATATTCTCGTACTCCGCTCCGTACTCGCAGTGGTTTGTTTACATCGTGAAACGAATAGGTTAGTTAGGCTTCTAATAATTAAATAATCTATGGCGTGTAGTCGTTAAGAATAATTTCTGCTCTCCGATTAAGATCTAGATATCTAGCTCTAACCCTAAAGGGTTTTTCTTTTTTTTTTTTTATATATATATTTTAAAAAGCAATGGATAGGGTGGTGGGTGGGTGAAAGAAAAATATAAAATTTATTCTCTCCTTTCTTCACATTTGAGATAAATAAAACAATATCAACAGCATGCATACACGAATTCAAATAGCAATGTGATGTGTGAGTTGAATTAAAGAGATAAATGAATAGAACCTATCTCCCGCATCCCCCAGAATAATACTAATAGATGTAGTAGTAGTAGTAGTAGTAGAGTGGCAGACATGGGCAGGGGGTGTAGTGGGTGGGTGGGTGGAAACTCGTGAGGTGGGGGACCTTCACTGCTAATCTGAACGTTGTCAGGTGGTCCTAAAAAGGACCTTGGTTGAGGACAGGGGGTGGTGGTTTGGGCTTAAAAGAAACCTCTTAAGCACGCTCACCACGGATACGTCTGGCTAGCTGGATGTCCTTGGGCATGATGGTGACACGCTTGGCGTGGATGGCGCACAGGTTGGTGTCTTCAAACAGACCGACGAGGTAAGCCTCGCTAGCCTCCTGCAGGGCCATGACAGCGGAGCTCTGGAAGCGAAGGTCAGTCTTGAAGTCCTGGGCGATTTCTCTGACCAGGCGCTGGAATGGCAGCTTGCGAATGAGCAGCTCAGTGCTCTTCTGGTAACGACGGATTTCTCTCAGGGCGACGGTTCCAGGCCTGTAACGATGGGGCTTCTTAACACCGCCGGTGGCTGGTGCTGACTTTCTGGCGGCTTTGGTGGCCAGCTGTTTACGTGGGGCTTTGCCTCCAGTAGATTTTCGGGCGGTTTGTTTGGTACGAGCCATCTTTTTTTTTTTGAATGATCTTAACTGACTGTTAAGGAAATGCGGCAGCTCAGCGCTGCTGGCCCTTTTATAACCGTCCGCCAAACCCTTAGCGCAACGAAGCTCTCCCATTGGACGAGTACGAGTTTAACGACGCTGATTGGCCAGTAGCAGCCACACAACGTTGAGACAGCGTCGACATAGCAGATTATTTTTAGACACGGTATCCAGCCGAGCGATCTATTAATAGCAGACAGGGCCGATAACACAAAATATTCTTCGTTCAAATGAAATCCTTGGTTGTGCCGCTTGTCAATGGAATCCGGTGTGTTTGCTTCTGTCGTCTTCAATGAATTATGAATGTGTGTGTGAGTGATTAGAAAAGAACCCAACATAGACTGCCTGAAACAATTTAGATCTAGACCTAGTCTATAGACCTAGGTAGATATTCTGACCCGATTCGACCGCCCGATCGGCGGTATTTACACAGTGTGTAAATAAATGAGGGGGAAGGATTAATAAAAACATATTTGGTTTTAAAAAGAAGAAGATATAAAATAAAAAGGGTAGACTAGCGGTAGGTTAAAGAATAGAATTTTAAAATAACGACCACCCTTATTTGTTGTAGACAGGGGTTAAACGGAGCACATTTAAAGAAAAATAGATTCTATTTTCATTTGTATCTATGAACGAATACCCCTAAAATATGTCCAGTTACTACTATTAATATGACCGCCCCCTCCCTGTTCTGCTCGTGTAAACCAGTGTAAGTATTATACATCTATAATAATGATCTCATACTGCTAGTGATTGACATGTTGATACGTTATTAATAAAGTTTGAAACAAGTAGGGTAGGGTAGGGTAGGGTAGGAAAACTCGATTTTTGTTCATTGACACACAACGAAAGCTAATTGGGTAAACTTTGGTTGTCCTGAAAAGGACAGTAGTAGGCTAGGTGGACAGTGGGCAGCAGGGTGACACTGTTTAGCTCTTGCCACCGGGTGTCTTCTGTGACTTCTTGGGCAGAAGCACGGCCTGGATGTTGGGGAGGACACCACCCTGGGCGATGGTGACACCCGACAAAAGTTTGTTCAACTCTTCGTCGTTACGGATGGCCAGCTGGAGGTGACGAGGAATGATTCTTGTCTTCTTGTTGTCTCTGGCAGCGTTGCCGGCCAACTCGAGCACTTCAGCGGCCAAATACTCGAGGACGGCGGCTAGGTAGACTGGGGCACCAGCACCGACACGCTCAGCATAGTTTCCTTTCCTCAACAGACGATGAATACGTCCGACTGGGAATTGAAGGCCTGCCCTGGAGGAGCGAGACTTGGACTTTCCCTTGACTTTACCGCCTTTACCACGTCCGGACATTGTGAGTTGGTTAGGAGCGAGAAGAAATACAGCGACTAACAGCGATACGGCTGCAGGCGATGAATGAAGACTTAACGGCGAGATCGGCCCTTTTATACGAAACGGCGAGGAAATCCGTTCGTCACCAAGCGAGCGTTCTGATTGGCTGCGCAGCGGCTTGGCGTTCGTACTCGTACTCGTACTCTCCAAATTTCCTCGCCGTTTCATATAAAAGGGCGGCCGGCGGTCGGTTCGCCTCATTTCTGTTCAAGCCATTGAAAAGAAAACAACATGCCACCTAAAGTTTCTTCCAAGGGAGCCAAGAAGGCCGGTAAGGCTAAAGCCGTACGCACCGGTGACAAGAAAAAGAAGAGGAGGAGAAAGGAAAGCTACAGCATCTACATTTACAAAGTCTTGAAGCAGGTGCACCCTGACACTGGCATTTCCTCCAAGGCCATGTCCATCATGAACTCCTTCGTCAACGACATCTTTGAGCGCATTTCAGCTGAAGCCAGCCGTCTTGCCCACTACAACAAGCGCAGCACCATCACCTCCAGGGAGATCCAGACCGCTGTCCGTCTCCTCCTGCCCGGTGAGCTGGCCAAACACGCCGTCAGTGAAGGCACCAAGGCTGTCACCAAGTACACCACCAGCAAATAAACACAACAGCAAACAACCACCTGGCTTGCTTGTTGTGGCTCTACTACTCGGCCCTTTTCAGGGCCTCCACCCATTCCCAATTAGCTCGGTTTGGTTTACATTGAACGAGTTTTCCCTCCCTCCCTCATCCACCCACCCACTCTGTGTAGCTGCCATGTTACAGTTTTTTTTTTTTTGTTTAGTCATTCTTTTCTTTAATAAGTAGAGATAGATATACATACATACATAGGCCTACATAGTAATATGCCTATCCCAACAACTGCACACACTATTCTCTTAACACATTTCATGCTAATTCTATCCTTTAAACTAGACATAAAAAGGCCACATACTTATTACTGGGTGGCTCCTTTTTTTTAAAAACACTATTTCATTCTGCATCTCACACAGGGCATCAGCACACCTCTATGCATATCATTTATTGTGTGTTGTTTGGCATAGATCCAAGGGATGAATGGGATTTAATAGTTTTAATTCAGATTATAAGGCTGGCTGTTGTAATAGGAATTATTAGCCAACACTTTGATTCTTATCACCAGTGCTAACTGCCATTTTCATTACAATACATCCATTCTGGTGGGTTGGTTTTTTTCTGTCTTCATTATATATGTTGAACATAACTGTGTGAGTGTGGCTTTTGGTGTTTTTATTATTTTTGTTTTTCTTTCATTAAAGCTACCATGTCAGATTGCTAAGGCATGCATCTGCCACCATTTGTTCACTGATATACTTTTTTCCTACTACCATCATATCATATGATTCTTTTGGTTTTGTCTTTTGCTAGGCCTGGCTTGAAAATGAGTTGGTTACACTTCTGCACAACATACATTCTCTTTAACAAGACAAAACAACAATTAAATACTCTGAACTTTTTTTTTTTATTATCATATATATACTTTTTTTTTTTTCAAAATACAGAAAATAAAAAATAACATGAGCTCAAGTACACAGCTTTCAAGAAGTTCATGGTTTTCTTTGCCAGCCTGCACAATGATTTCAGCACAGATTAAATTTAAACAATCAAAAGGAGGTTGATCTCTTACCGGCTGACGAGAAAGTTTGCGCAGAAGCATCATTTCTTAAGCCCCTGGTCAGTTGGAGTTGTAAAATGATGAGGTTTTCTTAACATTTGCCCTGGGGCATACATTTATGGTCCTGGTACTAGTTCTATACTGACAAGGATTCTTTCAAAGCAACTTGAGCCCAAAGGGAAGTATTTATATGCCTGCAACATAGCTGTGATTAATAAAGAATGAATTTCAATGCAAAAAATAATAATTTGAATCCCTGCAAGCTCCTTTCACATAAACCAGAGAGAAAAAAATGTATGCCAGTCTATAACATATACAATATAAATAAATTAGATTGAATATAAAGATTTTTTTTATTCCTCTCATTAGTTCAACCCTTCTCTTTTTATATAAACACCCAAGGCAGACGCTTGAGTAAATTAATATCCTTCCATATATTATAGAAGCATAAATAAATATGTGTAAAAAGTATTTCATATATGTATATATTTTTTTAAATATATATATATATATATATATATATATATTTTTATATATATATTTATTTATAATGTAAAAATATTGAATATATATACATAGACGAATATTGTATATATGTCTATATATACGTATGTATATATATGCATGTTTTGTGTATATATATATATATATATTTACATGTGTGTCTAAATGTATATTCATTGAATATATATTTGAATGTATATTCAAATATATATATTTGAGTGTAGACGAAAGACGCTCAAGTAAAATAATATCCTTCAGAATATTATAATTATAAGTTTTTTTCTTCTACCCCAGCAAACAGAAGGATATATATATACACACATATATATAATTTATATTTACAAATATATATTATATAAGAATTAATATATATATTCATAATACATATATATATATATATATATATATATATATATATATATATATATATAAGTATATATATATATATATATATGTATAAATAAATAAGTTATATATATAGATATATTCATATATAATGTATTTATTATGTAAATATATGTATATATCAGTGTGCGTATATAAAGGTATGTATATATGTTCAAATATATTTATTTGTTTGTTCGGATACATATATATCTGTTGTGTGTATTAAATTGCGCTCTTCTGTCAGTTTTTTCATTTGACGACAGTCGGTTAAGGTACTGGCCCCAGCCTAAAGATATTAGTAGAGTCTTCATAATGTGATGCCATGGGCTAGCAAAAAATAAATGAAGAAAAATCACATAGCAGGACAAATTGACATTTTACATGCTTTCAAACTTAAACTGAAATCAGAAAATGATGTGAAATTCATCTTGTGTATATAGAAAAATAAGCATTGTGCCAAAATCCTAATCATTGGTATTAAAAATGACATCAGCTTAATTTAAAAACTGGAAATTGTTTTGCCCTGCCGGATGAGATACCGGTAGCAGACACAGGGTTCCAGGCTGATGAAAGAAAGCGGTATACTTAAAGACAAAAGAATACCCTGTGTTAAAGCGGAACCAGCTAAGATTAAAGCTTAAAGTAAAGGCCTGCCCTGTCGCAGAATGTTAAAGTGGCCGGTGAAAGATCCCCGCGCCAGGCTAAAAGCAAGCTGTACACTTATTACTTAACGAGGGCTTCTTCAGGTCTTGTCTGTAGGACAATTCAGTCACAATAACAGGCAGACCAGGCCAGCCCTGGATATAAGCTAATTCATTTTATGCGCTGCTTCGACAGTCAATGAATATGGAGCTGCGGTCAGACTTTCAAACAAACCGCCTGAGTATTTAAAATGGGAAACAATATTTATTAATATTATCACCAACTAGATCTAGATTATATAGGCTACAAGGAAACCCAGAACCAGACTGGAAAGAAGTAAATTTACTCCCACTAATGATGACTTATCACTAATACTAATAATTAAAAAAAATGTTTAAAAAAATTAATTGCTCAAACCTAATAATCATTACAATCAAGCATCAAGTCTGATAGCCAACATTGGACCTAAAATCTAGATCTATTAGTTTTTACTGAACTAAATCTTATGTTATTTACTAATAATTACTAATGCATTTAATTATTAATACCTAGGCTACTCATTCCTACAGAATCTAGAAATTCTAGATCTAGACTCTAGAGAAATACTGGCGTCCCAGGCCAACCTAACCTTTTAAGCAACATCCTTAATTAGCATTTAATTAACCATGGATCGCCTGCCTTTTTTTTTTCACCGTGAAATTATTATTGTAATTTTTGAAACAGTATTTTGAATAGATCTACCCTCCTGTTTATATTATTTTAGTTAAGCTAGAGCGTTAGATCTAGAATTCTAGATCGTCGCCTAGTTGCGTGTTTTAAAATGAAGCCAGAATATTAATAGACTGAAAATAAATGTGCCAGTTGTCGTGGGAAAAGGTTAAAAGAATAATTAATAAATGAAAAGCATTGAACTATTTCTCAAACATTAAATTAGTAGACTTGTAGGCGGCTAGATCTAGATCTATGTGATGAGTTGGATTAAAATTGAATGAATTCGTGCAGAATGTTTCGGAAGGAGTGAGTGAGCGGGAGACCCAAAAAAGTTAAAGTATCGCCTTTCCGATAGATCATTTCACATGAAAGCGATAGTTAAAGGACAGGTCGGATGCAGGGGGCACCTGGTTTTCTGATTTTAGTCAAGGAAAATGGGGAAAATGTATTTATTTTGTATTTTACAACGCGCGATGCTCGAAAATTAGTAGCTCAGGGAAGTCTACCGGTGGTTACCGCCTCAGGTTAAAAATAGCGACCAATGGCTGTAGAGGGAAAAAAAGGCACATAGTATTCGATATTAAAACAATGTTTCGCTTTTGTGGAGATTTAGGGCGTTTTTTATTATTGAAATAATATGAGGAAAGCAGTGAAATCATTATTGTAGCCAGAAAAGGACGAATAACTGCTGATTTCGTTTGAGTATATTTATAAGCCCCAATTTTCTCACACAGATGTCTACGGCCATACCACGTTGAAAATACCGGTTCTCGTCCGATCACCGCAGTCAAGCAACGTCGGGCGTGGTTAGTACTTAGATGGGTGACCGCTTGGGAACACCACGTGTTGTAGACTTTTTTTCATCTTTTGTCTTTTATTTTTTGCCCCACTGGACACCTATTCTTACCACCTGCACTCTTTCCTAAGTTCACCACATACCTGTGAACACTTTTGTAATATCGAAATATTTTTTGTTTGTTTCTTTTGTGCCTTCACGGTAGGCTACCTCGATCCTACCCACCCATGGAAACAAACCCCTTAAAAACCAACAAAGGAAAGATGACCACTCTGCCCAAATTAAATAAATAAACTAAGTAGGCTACAACCTAATAATTAGAAGTAACTCAGTAAGTTAAATAAGGGGTAGGTATGGAAAACATTCGTGTAGGGGTTACAACCACTCGAGCTAATTCGGAAACGTATGGGTGGCCCTAATAAGGGCCGGATGGGTAGAACAAATGGGTGGTCCTGGGTTGAGTTTAACCGCCGAAGCCGTACAGGGTGCGACCTTGACGTTTCAGAGCATAGACGACATCCATAGCAGTGACGGTCTTCCTCTTGGCGTGCTCAGTGTAGGTGACGGCATCACGGATGACATTTTCAAGGAACACCTTGAGGACACCTCTGGTTTCTTCGTAGATCAGACCAGAGATACGTTTGACACCACCTCTGCGAGCAAGACGACGGATGGCTGGCTTGGTGATACCTTGGATGTTATCACGCAACACCTTCCTGTGACGCTTGGCGCCTCCTTTGCCGAGTCCCTTACCACCTTTGCCTCGGCCAGACATATTGAATTTTTCTTCTTTGTTGATGAAGGAGTGTTCGAAAAACGCCGTCTGCAGAGAAACTCGCTCCTTATATACGGTCCTGGGCTCGAGTTCGTTCAATATGGCGGACACCGCCCAACCAAAAGCGGTCGGCGAATGAGCCAGCCAATGAAAAAGCAGCTTGCCGTGTCGACTGGAATGTTGCTGGCTTGTCGGCTAACGGTGTCGTTTTCAAAGTCATTTTTTCACCTATTCTGCTATGCGACCCTTGGATAAAAAATAAAGAGTTTCATTGCCCACACGTGTAGGCATAGAAAAGATCCACGTTTGTCATGTTAAAATATGATATTAGACGTTATTTTCACCGTTTTGTGCGAATAAAACTGAAATATTTCCCTACACCTAATTATGCGAGTACGAGCGAGCTCATTATGCGAGTACGAGAGAATCTCGAACGCTGATTGGTCGAGTACGAACGAAATAATATTCTCGTACTCCGCTCCGTACTCGCAGTGGTTTGTTTACATCGTGAAACGAATAGGTTAGTTAGGCTTCTAATAATTAAATAATCTATGGCGTGTAGTCGTTAAGAATAATTTCTGCTCTCCGATTAAGATCTAGATATCTAGCTCTAACCCTAAAGGGTTTTTCTTTTTTTTTTTTTATATATATATTTTAAAAAGCAATGGATAGGGTGGTGGGTGGGTGAAAGAAAAATATAAAATTTATTCTCTCCTTTCTTCACATTTGAGATAAATAAAACAATATCAACAGCATGCATACACGAATTCAAATAGCAATGTGATGTGTGAGTTGAATTAAAGAGATAAATGAATAGAACCTATCTCCCGCATCCCCCAGAATAATACTAATAGATGTAGTAGTAGTAGTAGTAGTAGAGTGGCAGACATGGGCAGGGGGTGTAGTGGGTGGGTGGGTGGAAACTCGTGAGGTGGGGGACCTTCACTGCTAATCTGAACGTTGTCAGGTGGTCCTAAAAAGGACCTTGGTTGAGGACAGGGGGTGGTGGTTTGGGCTTAAAAGAAACCTCTTAAGCACGCTCACCACGGATACGTCTGGCTAGCTGGATGTCCTTGGGCATGATGGTGACACGCTTGGCGTGGATGGCGCACAGGTTGGTGTCTTCAAACAGACCGACGAGGTAAGCCTCGCTAGCCTCCTGCAGGGCCATGACAGCGGAGCTCTGGAAGCGAAGGTCAGTCTTGAAGTCCTGGGCGATTTCTCTGACCAGGCGCTGGAATGGCAGCTTGCGAATGAGCAGCTCAGTGCTCTTCTGGTAACGACGGATTTCTCTCAGGGCGACGGTTCCAGGCCTGTAACGATGGGGCTTCTTAACACCGCCGGTGGCTGGTGCTGACTTTCTGGCGGCTTTGGTGGCCAGCTGTTTACGTGGGGCTTTGCCTCCAGTAGATTTTCGGGCGGTTTGTTTGGTACGAGCCATCTTTTTTTTTTTGAATGATCTTAACTGACTGTTAAGGAAATGCGGCAGCTCAGCGCTGCTGGCCCTTTTATAACCGTCCGCCAAACCCTTAGCGCAACGAAGCTCTCCCATTGGACGAGTACGAGTTTAACGACGCTGATTGGCCAGTAGCAGCCACACAACGTTGAGACAGCGTCGACATAGCAGATTATTTTTAGACACGGTATCCAGCCGAGCGATCTATTAATAGCAGACAGGGCCGATAACACAAAATATTCTTCGTTCAAATGAAATCCTTGGTTGTGCCGCTTGTCAATGGAATCCGGTGTGTTTGCTTCTGTCGTCTTCAATGAATTATGAATGTGTGTGTGAGTGATTAGAAAAGAACCCAACATAGACTGCCTGAAACAATTTAGATCTAGACCTAGTCTATAGACCTAGGTAGATATTCTGACCCGATTCGACCGCCCGATCGGCGGTATTTACACAGTGTGTAAATAAATGAGGGGGAAGGATTAATAAAAACATATTTGGTTTTAAAAAGAAGAAGATATAAAATAAAAAGGGTAGACTAGCGGTAGGTTAAAGAATAGAATTTTAAAATAACGACCACCCTTATTTGTTGTAGACAGGGGTTAAACGGAGCACATTTAAAGAAAAATAGATTCTATTTTCATTTGTATCTATGAACGAATACCCCTAAAATATGTCCAGTTACTACTATTAATATGACCGCCCCCTCCCTGTTCTGCTCGTGTAAACCAGTGTAAGTATTATACATCTATAATAATGATCTCATACTGCTAGTGATTGACATGTTGATACGTTATTAATAAAGTTTGAAACAAGTAGGGTAGGGTAGGGTAGGGTAGGAAAACTCGATTTTTGTTCATTGACACACAACGAAAGCTAATTGGGTAAACTTTGGTTGTCCTGAAAAGGACAGTAGTAGGCTAGGTGGACAGTGGGCAGCAGGGTGACACTGTTTAGCTCTTGCCACCGGGTGTCTTCTGTGACTTCTTGGGCAGAAGCACGGCCTGGATGTTGGGGAGGACACCACCCTGGGCGATGGTGACACCCGACAAAAGTTTGTTCAACTCTTCGTCGTTACGGATGGCCAGCTGGAGGTGACGAGGAATGATTCTTGTCTTCTTGTTGTCTCTGGCAGCGTTGCCGGCCAACTCGAGCACTTCAGCGGCCAAATACTCGAGGACGGCGGCTAGGTAGACTGGGGCACCAGCACCGACACGCTCAGCATAGTTTCCTTTCCTCAACAGACGATGAATACGTCCGACTGGGAATTGAAGGCCTGCCCTGGAGGAGCGAGACTTGGACTTTCCCTTGACTTTACCGCCTTTACCACGTCCGGACATTGTGAGTTGGTTAGGAGCGAGAAGAAATACAGCGACTAACAGCGATACGGCTGCAGGCGATGAATGAAGACTTAACGGCGAGATCGGCCCTTTTATACGAAACGGCGAGGAAATCCGTTCGTCACCAAGCGAGCGTTCTGATTGGCTGCGCAGCGGCTTGGCGTTCGTACTCGTACTCGTACTCTCCAAATTTCCTCGCCGTTTCATATAAAAGGGCGGCCGGCGGTCGGTTCGCCTCATTTCTGTTCAAGCCGTTGAAAAGAAAACAACATGCCACCTAAAGTTTCTTCCAAGGGAGCCAAGAAGGCCGGTAAGGCTAAAGCCGTACGCACCGGTGACAAGAAAAAGAAGAGGAGGAGAAAGGAAAGCTATAGCATCTACATTTACAAAGTCTTGAAGCAGGTGCACCCTGACACTGGCATTTCCTCCAAGGCCATGTCCATCATGAACTCCTTCGTCAACGACATCTTTGAGCGCATTTCAGCTGAAGCCAGCCGTCTTGCCCACTACAACAAGCGCAGCACCATCACCTCCAGGGAGATCCAGACCGCTGTCCGTCTCCTCCTGCCCGGTGAGCTGGCCAAACACGCCGTCAGTGAAGGCACCAAGGCTGTCACCAAGTACACCACCAGCAAATAAACACAACAGCAAACAACCACCTGGCTTGCTTGTTGTGTGGCTCTACTACTCGGCCCTTTTCAGGGCCTCCACCCATTCCCAATTAGCTCGGTTTGGTTTACATTGAACGAGTTTTCCCTCCCTCATCCACCCACCCACCCACTCTGTGTAGCTGCCATGTTACAGTTGTTTTTTTGTTTAGTCATTCTTTTCTTTAATAAGTAGAGATAGATATACATACATACATAGGCCTGCATAGTAATATGCCTATCCCAACAACTGCACACACTATTCTCTTAACACATTTCATGCTAATTCTATCCTTTAAACTAGACATAAAAAGGCCACATACTTATTACTGGGTGGCTCCTTTTTTTAAAAAACACTATTTCATTCTGCATCTCACACAGGGCATCAGCACACCTCTATGCATATCATTTATTGTGTGTTGTTTGGCATAGATCCAAGGGATGAATGGGATTTAATAGTTTTAATTCAGATTATAAGGCTGGCTGTTGTAATAGGAATTATTAGCCAACACTTTTGATTCTTATCACCAGTGCTAACTGCCATTTTCATTACAATACATCCATTCTGGTGGGTTGGTTTTTTTCTGTCTTCATTATATATGTTGAACATAACTGTGTGAGTGTGGCTTTTGGTGTTTTTATTATTTTTGTTTTTCTTTCATTAAAGCTACCATGTCAGATTGCTAAGGCATGCATCTGCCACCATTTGTTCACTGATTTATTTTTTTCCTACTACCATCATATCATATGATTCTTTTTGTTTTGTCTTTTGCTAGTCCTGGCTTGAAAATGAGTTGGTTACACTTCTGCACAACATACATTCTCTTTAACAAGACAAAACAACAATTAAATACTCTGAACTTTTTTTTTTATTATCATATATATACTTTTTTTTTTTTCAAAATACAGAAAATAAAAAATAACATGAGCTCAAGTACACAGCTTTCAAGAAGTTCATGGTTTTCTTTGCCAGCCCGCACAATGATTTCAGCACAGATTAAAATTTAAACAATCAAAAGGAGGTTGATCTCTTACCGGCTGACGAGAAAGTTTGCGCAGAAGCATCATTTCTTAAGTCCTTGGTCAGTTGGAGTTGTAAAATGATGAGGTTTTCTTAACATTTGCCCTGGGGCATACATTTATGGTCCTGGTACTAGTTCTATACTGACAAGGATTCTTTCAAAGCAACTTGAGCCCAAAGGGAAGTATTTATATGCCTGCAACATAGCTGTGATTAATAAAGAATGAATTTCAATGCAAAAAATAATAATTTGAATCCCTGCAAGCTCCTTTCACATAAACCAGAGGGAAAAAAATGTATGCCAGTCTATAACATATACAAAATAAATAAATTAGATTGAATATAAAGATTTTTTTTATTCCTCTCATTAGTTCAACCCTTCTCTTTTTATATAAACACCCAAGGCAGACACTTGAGTAAATTAATATCCTTCCATATATTATAGAAACATAAATAAATATGTGTAAAAAGTATTTCATATATGTATATTTTTTTTTAATATATATAAATATATATATATATATAAATATATATATATATATATATATATATATATATATATATATATATATATAATGTAAAAATATTGAATAGACGAATATTGTATATATGTCTATATATACGTATGTATATATATGCATGTTTTGTGTGTATATATATATATATATGTATATATATATATATATATATATATATATATATTTACATGTGTGTCTAAATGTATATTCATTGAATATATATTTGAATGTATATTCAAATATATATATTTGAGTGTAGACGAAAGACGCTCAAGTAAAATAATATCCTTCAGAATATTATAATTATAAGTTTTTTTTTTCTACCCCAGCAAACAGAAGGATATATATATACACACATATATATAATTTATATTTACAAATATATATCATATAAGAATTAATATATATTTTCATAATATATAAGGATATAATACAAATATATATATATATATATATATATATATATATATATATATATATATATATATATATATATATATATATATATATATATATATGTATAAATAAATAAATTATATATATAGATATATTCATATATAATGTATTTATTATGTAAATATATGTATATGTATATATCAGTGTGCGTATATAAAGGTATGTATATATGTTCCAATATATTTATTTGTTTGTTCGGATACATATATATCTGTTGTGTGTATTAAATTGCGCTCTTCTGTCAGTTTTTTCATTTGACGACAGTTGGTTAAGGTACTGGCCCCAGCCTAAAGATATTAGTAGAGCCTTCATAATGTGATGCCATGGGTTAGCAAAAAATAAATGAAGAAAAATCACATAGCAGGACAAATTGACATTTTACATGCTTTCAAACTTAAACTGAAATCAGAAAATGATGTGAAATTCATCTTGTGTATATAGAAAAATAAGCATTGTGCCAAAATCCTAATCATTGGTTTTAAAAATGACACCAGCTTAATTTAAAAACTGGAAATTGTTTTGCCCTGCCGGATGAGATACCGGTAGCCGACACAGGGTTCCAGGCTGATAAAAGAAAGCGGTATACTTAAAGACAAAAGAATACCCTGTGTTAAAGCGGAACCAGCTAAGATTAAAGCTTAAAGTAAAGGCCTGCCCTGTCGCAGAATGTTAAAGTGGCCGGTGAAAGATCCCCGCGCCAGGCTAAAAGCAAGCTGTACACTTATTACTTAACGAGAGCTTCTTCAGGTCTTGTCTGTAGGACAATTCAGTCACAATAACAGGCAGACCAGGCCAGCCCTGGATATAAGCTAATTCATTTTATGCGGTGCTTCGACAGTCAATGAATATGGAGCTGCGGTCAGACTTTCAAACAAACCGCCTGAGTATTTAAAATGGGAAACAATATTTATTAATATTATCACCAACTAGATCTAGATTATATAGGCTACAAGGAAACCCAGAACCAGACTGGAAAGAAGTAAATTTACTCCCACTAATGATGACTTATCACTAATACTAATAATTAAAAAAATGTTTAAAAAAATTAATTGCTCAAACCTAATAATCATTACAATCAAGCATCAAGTCTGATAGCCAACATTGGACCTAAAATCTAGATCTATTAGTTTTTACTGAACTAAATCTTATGTTAGCTACTAATAATTACTAATGCATTTAATTATTAATACCTAGGCTACTCATTCCTACAGAATCTAGAAATTCTAGATCTAGACTCTAGAGAAATACTGGCGTCCCAGGCCAACCTAACCTTTTAAGCAACATCCTTAATTAGCATTTAATTTACCATGGATCGCCTGCCTTTTTTTTTCACCGTGAAATTATTATTGTAATTTTTGAAACAGTATTTTGAATAGATCTACCCTCCTGTTTATATTATTTTAGTTAAGCTAGAGCGTTAGATCTAGAATTCTAGATCGACGCCTAGTTGCGTGTTTTAAAATGAAGCCAGAATATTAATAGACTGAAAATAAATGTGCCAGTTGTCGTGGGAAAAGGTTAAAAGAATAATTAATAAATGAAAAGCATTGAACTATTTCTCAAACATTAAATTAGTAGACTTGTAGGCGGCTAGATCTAGATCTATGTGATGAGTTGGATTAAAATTGAATGAATTCGTGCAGAATGTTTCGGATGGAGTGAGTGAGCGGGAGACCCAAAAAAGTTAAAGTATCGCCTTTCCGATAGATCATTTCACATGAAAGCGATAGTTAAAGGACAGGTCGGATGCAGGGGGCACCTGGTTTTCTGATTTTAGTCAAGGAAAATGGGGAAAATGTATTTATTTTGTATTTTACAACGCGCGATGCTCGAAAATTAGTAGCTCAGGGAAGTCTACCGGTGGTTACCGCCTCAGGTTAAAAATAGCGACCAATGGCTGTAGAGGGAAAAAAAGGCACATAGTATTCGATATTAAAACAATGTTTCGCTTTTGTGGCGATTTAGGGCGTTTTTTATTATTGAAATAATATGAGGAAAGCAGTGAAATCATTATTGTAGCCAGAAAAGGACGAATAACTGCTGATTTCGTTTGAGTATATTTATAAGCCCCAATTTTCTCACACCGATGTCTACGGCCATACCACGTTGAAAATACCGGTTCTCGTCCGATCACCGCAGTCAAGCAACGTCGGGCGTGGTTAGTACTTAGATGGGTGACCGCTTGGGAACACCACGTGTTGTAGACTTTTTTTCATCTTTTGTCTTTTATTTTTTGCCCCACTGGACACCTATTCTTAATACCTGCACTCTTTCCTAAGTTCACCACATACCTGTGAACACTTTTGTAATATCGAAATATTTTTTGTTTGTTTCTTTTGTGCCTTCACGGTAGGCTACCTCGACCCTCCCCACCCATGGAAACAAACCCCTTAAAAACCAAAGGAAAGATGACCACTCTGCCCAAATTAAATAAATAAACTAAGTAGGCTACAACCAAATAATTGTACAATCAAACCTAAGTAATAAGGAGGAAGAAGTAACTCAGTAAGTAAGGGGTAGGTATGGAAAACATTCGTGTAGGGGTTACAACCACTCGAGCTAATTCGGAAACGTATGGGTGGCCCTAATAAGGGCCGGATGGGTAGAACAAATGGGTGGTCCTGGGTTGAGTTTAACCGCCGAAGCCGTACAGGGTGCGACCTTGACGTTTCAGAGCATAGACGACATCCATAGCAGTGACGGTCTTCCTCTTGGCGTGCTCAGTGTAGGTGACGGCATCACGGATGACATTTTCAAGGAACACCTTGAGGACACCTCTGGTTTCTTCGTAGATCAGACCAGAGATACGTTTGACACCACCTCTGCGAGCAAGACGACGGATGGCTGGCTTGGTGATACCTTGGATGTTATCACGCAACACCTTCCTGTGACGCTTGGCGCCTCCTTTGCCGAGTCCCTTACCACCTTTTTTTTTTTTTTTTTTTTTTTTTTTTTTTTTTCTTATTTTTTTTTTTTTATTTTTTTTTTTTTTTTTTTTTTTTTTTTTTTTTTTTTTTTTTTTTTTTTTTTTTTTTTTTTTTTTTATTACGTCTCAGTGTTGTAGATTTTACTTTCAGCGAGCCCAGCCAATGAGTGGTGGCAGTAGCTGATTTTTACTACGTTCATCATGCGACATAAGAAGACTGATGCAGATTTACAATATAAACTATTCCTGAAACTTTCATTCTCAAAATTTTTTACATGTTATTTACAGAATAAAATATGTATTTTATAGGGAGGGGGGGGGGTTATTTCATGGGCCAAAAGCAATTTGCTGTTTCTGAAAATTAAAGTTATAATTGGGGCAATATTTGGCTATAATAAATAAAAGTGCTGAGTTATGGTAAACTTTATATTAACAAAATTTGGCTTCGAAGGTTGGTCTAGGCTTCCTAAAGGGGGGGGGGGGTACAAATAGTTATATATGAAGTATACAGGAAAACATGATATGTTATGTACAATAGGTAGTTGCTATTTCTAAATAATAAAGTTGAAAAAGGGACAATATTTGTCTATGATAAATAAAAGTGATGAGTTGTAGTAAACTTTATATTAACAAACTTGGCTTCAAAGGTTTGTCTAGGCTTCCTAAAAGAGGGGAGAAGTACCTAAAGGAGGGGAGAAGTACACATAGTTATGTCTGAAGTATACAAAAAGCATGATATATTATGTACAATAGGTAGTCATTTGCATTCACACTTTCCATTTGTGCCTATTATCTGCAAACAGTCTTCATTTTTTTTTTTTTTAATTTTTTTTTAATTTTTTTTTTTTAATTTTTTTTTTTTTATTTTTTTTTTTTTTTAAATCAAAATTTTAAAATAATTAAACTTCAAAACAAACTTATTAATTAATTTGAGTAGGTAATGTACAGAGATGATCGTTAAATCAAATATGTTGAACGTATTTGAATTACATAAAAGGACAAATTTTTAAGAGGGGAGCGGTGGTGGGTCAGTGAGGGGGGGGTGGGTGGTGGGTGGGGGTTGGTTGGGTAAGGCGACCTAGATAGCGTGATCGTTTTTGCTACGCTGAGTAAACAAAAATCGTTCACTGGGAAGTTTGGTTGGGGGTGGGGGAGGGGGTTGGTTGGCTGTGGCAGGCCAGGCGTTGGGAGCGTTGTTGCGTGAAATGAACGCTATGGTGTTACATTTATAGCGTCATGTTGCGTGACATGACTGCTACAAGGAGGAGATAAAATCTCCCAGTCTCACGATAAGAGTGTAAAACTAGTAACATCTTACTTAAACTTTCACAGTGAAACATTACCAGTGGGGTGGATTTCCATGTATGGCAAAGTAAAAGGGTAGTATAGTTACAAAGATTTCAAGTAACAGATTTTTACTCTTGCTAAGTGGTTGGGGTAAAAAGGGGTTGCAAAGATTATTTATAAGTAAAGTAACCAATAATTTATTCAAGGGTAGGTTTGAGTGAGGGGAGGGGGGAAGTTGGTTGGGTGTGGCGGGCCATGTACTGGGAGCGGTGTTGCGTGACCTAACGGCTGTGGTATCATATTTATAGTGTGTGTGTTTTCCCTGTCAAGTCGTCTGTTAAAAATCAAGTCCAAAGTCTGTCTGTTAAACTCTGTCTCGTTGTATTTTGCCCTATTTCTGCAGTTCCAAATTATTTGTCTGTATATTGCTACTGTTCTTATTTTTTTTTCCAGTATGGTCCGGTCTTGTTGTTTTGGTACTTTGTTAAGCGTTATTCCTATATCAACATTGAAGGTCTCGTTCTTATTTCTTATTTTGGTTTCTAACGTTTTCTTCATGGTCTGGATGGTTGGGCAGTCTAGGTAGATGTGTGTTTCTGTTTCTGGGGTGTCTTGTTTGCATAGATAGCATAGGGATTTTTGTTTGCGTGTCGCTAGTGGTGTGTTGGTCTTGTGTTGGTGTCCGTGTCTCAGTGGTGTTGTGTTGTAAATCAGTCTGTATGTTATTTCCCTTTCCTTAGGTGTTATTGTTTTGAAATGAAGGTTTTTAAAAGTGTCCGTCGTGTCTGTTAAAGCGAATGTCCTGCACCAGGATATTCTATTGTAAAGAGGGGTGGCAAGCTTCTGTACTACTTTCCTATAAATCTGTTGAGATTTCTTTTTTAAAAGGTTTTCGTTAGTTTTAAAGATTTGTATACATTCTGTATAGAAGTTGTTTAATTTTTGTCCTATGAAATGTGGGGAGTTGTTGTTAATTTTTATATGTTTATTTAGATTAATCCCTATGTAATAATGTGCTAATGGGTGGTGTTGTGGTTCGCTAATTATTCTGTTTACATGTGTTAGCCTAAATGTATTTATTTTAGTTTGTATGTCGTGTAGATTTATTCCCCCGTGTATTTTGCTTTGGACTAGTGTGTTGTGACTGATGTTGCCTATAGTGTGTTGGAAGATATATCTCCTAATGAGCTTGTTTATTTCCTTGATTGTTGATTTTGGGACTGTTTGGGCTGTGGCGGTGTATGTTATTTGGGGTATAATGTATCTGTTTGTGATTGCGGCTCTCGTAAAAATTGTTGTTGTGCTGTACTTGTAGAAGTCTATAGTTTTCTTAATTTTGTTTATAATTTCTTTCCATCTTTTGTTGTTTTCCAGCGAGGGATTGTTCTGGTGTGTTATGCCATATATGTGTAATTCGTTTTTAGCTGTCATGTTTAGTGGATATGTTTGTCTGTTTTTCCAACGTCCTAGTCCCATAATTTCTGTCTTGTCTAAGTTAATTTTTGTTCCACTAGCCTGTCCATAGTCAATGAATTTTTCTACCACTAATTTTATTGAGTTTTCCGTCTGCAAAGTAAAGGCGGTGTCGTCGGCGTATGCTAATATCTTTTTATTCGTCAGGTTCGGTATGTCTATTCCTTTAATGTCTGCGTCTCGTCTGATATTTTCTAATAAAGGTTCTAGGGTTAAAATGTATAATATGGGTGATAGGGGGCATCCTTGTCTAACTGATTTGTCTATACTAAACGGTCTGGTTATGTTACTGTTTATAAGGAGGTGGCTTTTTGCGTTTGTGTAAATTATTTTGATCCAAGTGTTGAAATAACTGCCTAAGTTATATGTCTTGAGTGCTTTGTGTAGGTATTTATGTGAGACTCTGTCAAATGCTTTTTCTTGGTCTAATGTTAAAATGCAGGCTTGCGTGTTTTTCTCGTGTGTGTATTGTATAATGTCCCTAATTAGATGGTTGTGGTTCTGTATGTTTCTGCCTGTGACGCTGCATTGTTGGTCTGTATGTATTAGTTTTGGTAGGTGTGGTTCTAATTTGGCTACGAGTGCTTTGGTTAGTATTTTGTAGTCTGTATTTAAGAGTGATATGGGTCTATAATTTTTGGTTAGTTTAGGGTCTGTTTTTGGTTTATGGATGAGTGTTATGTATGATGTATTGAAGTTTTCGTGGCATTGTTCTAGCATATATATTTCTTTGAATGTATCTAGTAGGAGGGGGCTTAAGTCTGCTATGAAAGTTTTGTAGAATTCACTTGTCAGGCCGTCGGGTCCGGGGGATTTATTGTCGTTAAGTTTTTGAATGGCTTTCCTGATGTCGTCTAAGTTAAAGGGCGTATCTATTATGTTTTTGTCGTTGTCGTCTAGTGGTTTGATGTAGCTTAGGTATTCGTCTTGTTTCTCGTTGTGTGTCGCTTCTCGTTTGTAAAGTCGTGCGTAATAGTCTATAAATAAGGATTGTATCTTTTCAGGGTCTGTCGTTTCTTGGTTGTTTTCGTCCACAATTTGTTTGATTTGTTTGGATCTTTGTATGCTTTGTTCTAGTATGAGTGTGTGGTGTGTAGGGTTTTCTGATCCTATCCTGTCTATTTTGCTTCTTATTTGTGCTCCTCTGTATTTATATTCTTGTATTTCTGTCAATTGGTTTTCTAATGTGTCGATGTCTTCCCTACTGCCATTTGTTTTCTTAAGTGTTTTTAGTTGGTCTTCTATTCTTTTTTCCCTATCTTGTCTGATTATGTTGATGCTTTTGGCTATTTGTATAGTTGTTTGTTTGATATCTGCTTTGAAGTCTTCCCAATGTTGTATTTTATCTATCCTAGGCGCTGATTGTATGTAAAATTGGATAGTGTCTTTAATTCTAGATCTGTATCTTTCGTCCGAGAGTAATGAGTTATTTAGTTTCCACGGTGTGTTTCTTTTGAGTTTTGGTTCGAAGTTGTTTAGTGTTGTTATTACTGCACTGTGGTCGCTAAATTTTAGGGTGTGTGTAAGGTGTTCCACTCTGTTTATTTTCATGTCCTGTGGGGCATATATCCTGTCTAGCCTAGCTAGGTTACCTTGTGATTTGTTACCGCGGGTGAATTGTAGTGAGTGGGGGTATAATGTTCTGAACGTGTCCACTAGGTTGAAGTGTGTTGTAATGTTTTGGATCAGTTTTACCTGAGGCCTGTCTCGTTCTATACGACTATTTTTCTTTTCCGTCGTTCCAGATATGTCTATCGTTCTTTCAACACAATTAAAGTCCCCTAATAGTATGATTTTATGTTGTTTATACCTTGTTGTCAGCAGTTTATTTAGGTCATTATAATAATTTGTGTTTCGTTTTTCCGTCTGTCCGTGTACGTTAACTATTACTAGTGTCCCTGTTTGTCCTTGTACAGTCGCTATTAACAGTTTTCCGTTTATGTCGTTATACGTGTCTTTTACTTTGTAATGGTTGGAGGTGTTGAATATGGATGTGCCGCTACCTGTTGTAAGCTTACTTAGGCTGTGATATGCTTGAGTGAGTCCTAGGCTACGTGTGAATCTGTCCGCTGTGTGTTTGTCCTTGAAGTTAGTTTCTTGTATTGCTATAAAGTCTGGTGTGTAAGTGTGTATTAATTGCCTTAGGTACTTATCTTTATGTCTGATGCCTTGGATGTTGAGGGTGATGATTGTGAGGCTATCTATGTTGTCTCCCATACATGGCCTGCCTTGGTCGATTTGGGGCTTGGGGGGCTGATGAATTCCCCTGGTGGTCTCTTGTTTGTCCTGTCCGGTTTGTTGGCTAAGACGCCAGCATATGTAGTGGTTGGGCTAGCTATTTGCTCAATCGTGTCTGTTCGTTCTGCTTTGTTAATTCTGCTGTTGTTCTTGGCTCGTTGATGTCTGTATGCTGTCTTCTTTTTCCTATTTACAGTGTGCCATTCATTCTGTTGTTCCTCTTGATCGCCTGCTTCCCATCGGGTCGTAGTCTCGTCATCTGTCGTCGATAGTTCTTCGTCTTCTCGGTCCACTATGTATTGTCCCTCCCTGTCTAGGTGTATGTTGTCTCTTTCCCTGATGTACTGGTTTCTGCATGCCATTGGCCCGTGCCTGGTTGTTTTGCACAGAGGACACACCGTCCTCCGTCCCTCGAGCTGGAGCAACAAGGTGTGTTTCTCCTCACCTGCCTCCACTTCAATGTAGTGGGGCAGCTCTTCTGTGGGTACCATAGGACAGAAGTCCACGGCCCACTTATCGCTTTTCCCGATCTGCACTGCTGTTTTGGGTTCATTCGGGATGGCGATGCCCTCTAAAATGATGTTGATGGTCTCCTTTGCAAAGGTCGGGGGTACCCATTTCAGCATGCCTCTCTGGCCGTTCCTCTCTACGTCTAGCATGAGTATACTTGCACAGATGTTGCTATTCTTGGCAATTTCCCTCATGTGGAGGCTTTTAAAAAGTTCCTCCGAAAGAATGGTGACGAACCACTCATTCGGTTTGCCGAGATTGTATAGTTTTTGTATCTGGCGCTGTGGGATTCCTAGTTCTTGCATTATAATATCTTCTAGAATGATTTCATCGAATTTTGATGTTTTCTTCCCTTTGATAACTAGTCTTAGGGTGTTCTTTAGGTGAGTACCAACAGGTCCTCCGGTCAGAGTAATGCGCTTAATTAGTGAGGATTCTGTACTTACAGTTGCTTTGGTGTTTTCCTTCGCCAAAGATAGAATTCTCTCCACTTGGGGGGATATTCCAAGATCTCCCTTACCACCCTTGCCTCGGCCAGACATATTGAATTTTTTTTCTTTGTTGATGAACGAGTGTTCGAAAAACGCCGTCTGCAGAGAAACTCGCTCCTTATATACGGTCCTGGGCTCGAGTTCGTTCAATATGGCGGACACCGCCCAACCAAAAGCGGTCGGCGAATGAGCCAGCCAATGAAAAAGCAGCTTGCCGTGTCGACTGGAATGTTGCTGGCTTGTCGGCTAACGGTGTCGTTTTCAAAGTCATTTTTTCACCTATTCTGCTATGCGACCCTTGGATAAAAAATAAAGAGTTTCATTGCCCACACGTGTAGGCATAGAAAAGATCCACGTTTGTCATGTTAAAATATGATATTAGACGTTATTTTCACCGTTTTGTGCGAATAAAACTGAAATATTTCCCTACACCTAATTATGCGAGTACGAGCGAGCTCATTATGCGAGTACGAGAGAATCTCGAACGCTGATTGGTCGAGTACGAACGAAATAATATTCTCGTACTCCGCTCCGTACTCGCAGTGGTTTGTTTACATCGTGAAACGAATAGGTTAGTTAGGCTTCTAATAATTAAATAATCTATGGCGTGTAGTCGTTAAGAATAATTTCTGCTCTCCGATTAAGATCTAGATATCTAGCTCTAACCCTAAAGGGTTTTTCTTTTTTTTTTTTTATATATATATTTTAAAAAGCAATGGATAGGGTGGTGGGTGGGTGAAAGAAAAATATAAAATTTATTCTCTCCTTTCTTCACATTTGAGATAAATAAAACAATATCAACAGCATGCATACACGAATTCAAATAGCAATGTGATGTGTGAGTTGAATTAAAGAGATAAATGAATAGAACCTATCTCCCGCATCCCCCAGAATAATACTAATAGATGTAGTAGTAGTAGTAGTAGTAGAGTGGCAGACATGGGCAGGGGGTGTAGTGGGTGGGTGGGTGGAAACTCGTGAGGTGGGGGACCTTCACTGCTAATCTGAACGTTGTCAGGTGGTCCTAAAAAGGACCTTGGTTGAGGACAGGGGGTGGTGGTTTGGGCTTAAAAGAAACCTCTTAAGCACGCTCACCACGGATACGTCTGGCTAGCTGGATGTCCTTGGGCATGATGGTGACACGCTTGGCGTGGATGGCGCACAGGTTGGTGTCTTCAAACAGACCGACGAGGTAAGCCTCGCTAGCCTCCTGCAGGGCCATGACAGCGGAGCTCTGGAAGCGAAGGTCAGTCTTGAAGTCCTGGGCGATTTCTCTGACCAGGCGCTGGAATGGCAGCTTGCGAATGAGCAGCTCAGTGCTCTTCTGGTAACGACGGATTTCTCTCAGGGCGACGGTTCCAGGCCTGTAACGATGGGGCTTCTTAACACCGCCGGTGGCTGGTGCTGACTTTCTGGCGGCTTTGGTGGCCAGCTGTTTACGTGGGGCTTTGCCTCCAGTAGATTTTCGGGCGGTTTGTTTGGTACGAGCCATCTTTTTTTTTTTGAATGATCTTAACTGACTGTTAAGGAAATGCGGCAGCTCAGCGCTGCTGGCCCTTTTATAACCGTCCGCCAAACCCTTAGCGCAACGAAGCTCTCCCATTGGACGAGTACGAGTTTAACGACGCTGATTGGCCAGTAGCAGCCACACAACGTTGAGACAGCGTCGACATAGCAGATTATTTTTAGACACGGTATCCAGCCGAGCGATCTATTAATAGCAGACAGGGCCGATAACACAAAATATTCTTCGTTCAAATGAAATCCTTGGTTGTGCCGCTTGTCAATGGAATCCGGTGTGTTTGCTTCTGTCGTCTTCAATGAATTATGAATGTGTGTGTGAGTGATTAGAAAAGAACCCAACATAGACTGCCTGAAACAATTTAGATCTAGACCTAGTCTATAGACCTAGGTAGATATTCTGACCCGATTCGACCGCCCGATCGGCGGTATTTACACAGTGTGTAAATAAATGAGGGGGAAGGATTAATAAAAACATATTTGGTTTTAAAAAGAAGAAGATATAAAATAAAAAGGGTAGACTAGCGGTAGGTTAAAGAATAGAATTTTAAAATAACGACCACCCTTATTTGTTGTAGACAGGGGTTAAACGGAGCACATTTAAAGAAAAATAGATTCTATTTTCATTTGTATCTATGAACGAATACCCCTAAAATATGTCCAGTTACTACTATTAATATGACCGCCCCCTCCCTGTTCTGCTCGTGTAAACCAGTGTAAGTATTATACATCTATAATAATGATCTCATACTGCTAGTGATTGACATGTTGATACGTTATTAATAAAGTTTGAAACAAGTAGGGTAGGGTAGGGTAGGGTAGGAAAACTCGATTTTTGTTCATTGACACACAACGAAAGCTAATTGGGTAAACTTTGGTTGTCCTGAAAAGGACAGTAGTAGGCTAGGTGGACAGTGGGCAGCAGGGTGACACTGTTTAGCTCTTGCCACCGGGTGTCTTCTGTGACTTCTTGGGCAGAAGCACGGCCTGGATGTTGGGGAGGACACCACCCTGGGCGATGGTGACACCCGACAAAAGTTTGTTCAACTCTTCGTCGTTACGGATGGCCAGCTGGAGGTGACGAGGAATGATTCTTGTCTTCTTGTTGTCTCTGGCAGCGTTGCCGGCCAACTCGAGCACTTCAGCGGCCAAATACTCGAGGACGGCGGCTAGGTAGACTGGGGCACCAGCACCGACACGCTCAGCATAGTTTCCTTTCCTCAACAGACGATGAATACGTCCGACTGGGAATTGAAGGCCTGCCCTGGAGGAGCGAGACTTGGACTTTCCCTTGACTTTACCGCCTTTACCACGTCCGGACATTGTGAGTTGGTTAGGAGCGAGAAGAAATACAGCGACTAACAGCGATACGGCTGCAGGCGATGAATGAAGACTTAACGGCGAGATCGGCCCTTTTATACGAAACGGCGAGGAAATCCGTTCGTCACCAAGCGAGCGTTCTGATTGGCTGCGCAGCGGCTTGGCGTTCGTACTCGTACTCGTACTCTCCAAATTTCCTCGCCGTTTCATATAAAAGGGCGGCCGGCGGTCGGTTCGCCTCATTTCTGTTCAAGCCATTGAAAAGAAAACAACATGCCACCTAAAGTTTCTTCCAAGGGAGCCAAGAAGGCCGGTAAGGCTAAAGCCGTACGCACCGGTGACAAGAAAAAGAAGAGGAGGAGAAAGGAAAGCTACAGCATCTACATTTACAAAGTCTTGAAGCAGGTGCACCCTGACACTGGCATTTCCTCCAAGGCCATGTCCATCATGAACTCCTTCGTCAACGACATCTTTGAGCGCATTTCAGCTGAAGCCAGCCGTCTTGCCCACTACAACAAGCGCAGCACCATCACCTCCAGGGAGATCCAGACCGCTGTCCGTCTCCTCCTGCCCGGTGAGCTGGCCAAACACGCCGTCAGTGAAGGCACCAAGGCTGTCACCAAGTACACCACCAGCAAATAAACACAACAGCAAACAACCACCTGGCTTGCTTGTTGTGGCTCTACTACTCGGCCCTTTTCAGGGCCTCCACCCATTCCCAATTAGCTCGGTTTGGTTTACATTGAACGAGTTTTCCCTCCCTCCCTCATCCACCCACCCACTCTGTGTAGCTGCCATGTTACAGTTTTTTTTTTTTGTTTAGTCATTCTTTTCTTTAATAAGTAGAGATAGATATACATACATACATAGGCCTACATAGTAATATGCCTATCCCAACAACTGCACACACTATTCTCTTAACACATTTCATGCTAATTCTATCCTTTAAACTAGACATAAAAAGGCCACATACTTATTACTGGGTGGCTCCTTTTTTTTAAAAACACTATTTCATTCTGCATCTCACACAGGGCATCAGCACACCTCTATGCATATCATTTATTGTGTGTTGTTTGGCATAGATCCAAGGGATGAATGGGATTTAATAGTTTTAATTCAGATTATAAGGCTGGCTGTTGTAATAGGAATTATTAGCCAACACTTTGATTCTTATCACCAGTGCTAACTGCCATTTTCATTACAATACATCCATTCTGGTGGGTTGGTTTTTTTCTGTCTTCATTATATATGTTGAACATAACTGTGTGAGTGTGGCTTTTGGTGTTTTTATTATTTTTGTTTTTCTTTCATTAAAGCTACCATGTCAGATTGCTAAGGCATGCATCTGCCACCATTTGTTCACTGATATACTTTTTTCCTACTACCATCATATCATATGATTCTTTTGGTTTTGTCTTTTGCTAGGCCTGGCTTGAAAATGAGTTGGTTACACTTCTGCACAACATACATTCTCTTTAACAAGACAAAACAACAATTAAATACTCTGAACTTTTTTTTTTTATTATCATATATATACTTTTTTTTTTTTCAAAATACAGAAAATAAAAAATAACATGAGCTCAAGTACACAGCTTTCAAGAAGTTCATGGTTTTCTTTGCCAGCCTGCACAATGATTTCAGCACAGATTAAATTTAAACAATCAAAAGGAGGTTGATCTCTTACCGGCTGACGAGAAAGTTTGCGCAGAAGCATCATTTCTTAAGCCCCTGGTCAGTTGGAGTTGTAAAATGATGAGGTTTTCTTAACATTTGCCCTGGGGCATACATTTATGGTCCTGGTACTAGTTCTATACTGACAAGGATTCTTTCAAAGCAACTTGAGCCCAAAGGGAAGTATTTATATGCCTGCAACATAGCTGTGATTAATAAAGAATGAATTTCAATGCAAAAAATAATAATTTGAATCCCTGCAAGCTCCTTTCACATAAACCAGAGAGAAAAAAATGTATGCCAGTCTATAACATATACAATATAAATAAATTAGATTGAATATAAAGATTTTTTTTATTCCTCTCATTAGTTCAACCCTTCTCTTTTTATATAAACACCCAAGGCAGACGCTTGAGTAAATTAATATCCTTCCATATATTATAGAAGCATAAATAAATATGTGTAAAAAGTATTTCATATATGTATATATTTTTTTAAATATATATATATATATATATATATATATATTTTTATATATATATTTATTTATAATGTAAAAATATTGAATATATATACATAGACGAATATTGTATATATGTCTATATATACGTATGTATATATATGCATGTTTTGTGTATATATATATATATATATTTACATGTGTGTCTAAATGTATATTCATTGAATATATATTTGAATGTATATTCAAATATATATATTTGAGTGTAGACGAAAGACGCTCAAGTAAAATAATATCCTTCAGAATATTATAATTATAAGTTTTTTTCTTCTACCCCAGCAAACAGAAGGATATATATATACACACATATATATAATTTATATTTACAAATATATATTATATAAGAATTAATATATATATTCATAATACATATATATATATATATATATATATATATATATATATATATATATATATAAGTATATATATATATATATATATGTATAAATAAATAAGTTATATATATAGATATATTCATATATAATGTATTTATTATGTAAATATATGTATATATCAGTGTGCGTATATAAAGGTATGTATATATGTTCAAATATATTTATTTGTTTGTTCGGATACATATATATCTGTTGTGTGTATTAAATTGCGCTCTTCTGTCAGTTTTTTCATTTGACGACAGTCGGTTAAGGTACTGGCCCCAGCCTAAAGATATTAGTAGAGTCTTCATAATGTGATGCCATGGGCTAGCAAAAAATAAATGAAGAAAAATCACATAGCAGGACAAATTGACATTTTACATGCTTTCAAACTTAAACTGAAATCAGAAAATGATGTGAAATTCATCTTGTGTATATAGAAAAATAAGCATTGTGCCAAAATCCTAATCATTGGTATTAAAAATGACATCAGCTTAATTTAAAAACTGGAAATTGTTTTGCCCTGCCGGATGAGATACCGGTAGCAGACACAGGGTTCCAGGCTGATGAAAGAAAGCGGTATACTTAAAGACAAAAGAATACCCTGTGTTAAAGCGGAACCAGCTAAGATTAAAGCTTAAAGTAAAGGCCTGCCCTGTCGCAGAATGTTAAAGTGGCCGGTGAAAGATCCCCGCGCCAGGCTAAAAGCAAGCTGTACACTTATTACTTAACGAGGGCTTCTTCAGGTCTTGTCTGTAGGACAATTCAGTCACAATAACAGGCAGACCAGGCCAGCCCTGGATATAAGCTAATTCATTTTATGCGCTGCTTCGACAGTCAATGAATATGGAGCTGCGGTCAGACTTTCAAACAAACCGCCTGAGTATTTAAAATGGGAAACAATATTTATTAATATTATCACCAACTAGATCTAGATTATATAGGCTACAAGGAAACCCAGAACCAGACTGGAAAGAAGTAAATTTACTCCCACTAATGATGACTTATCACTAATACTAATAATTAAAAAAAATGTTTAAAAAAATTAATTGCTCAAACCTAATAATCATTACAATCAAGCATCAAGTCTGATAGCCAACATTGGACCTAAAATCTAGATCTATTAGTTTTTACTGAACTAAATCTTATGTTATTTACTAATAATTACTAATGCATTTAATTATTAATACCTAGGCTACTCATTCCTACAGAATCTAGAAATTCTAGATCTAGACTCTAGAGAAATACTGGCGTCCCAGGCCAACCTAACCTTTTAAGCAACATCCTTAATTAGCATTTAATTAACCATGGATCGCCTGCCTTTTTTTTTTCACCGTGAAATTATTATTGTAATTTTTGAAACAGTATTTTGAATAGATCTACCCTCCTGTTTATATTATTTTAGTTAAGCTAGAGCGTTAGATCTAGAATTCTAGATCGTCGCCTAGTTGCGTGTTTTAAAATGAAGCCAGAATATTAATAGACTGAAAATAAATGTGCCAGTTGTCGTGGGAAAAGGTTAAAAGAATAATTAATAAATGAAAAGCATTGAACTATTTCTCAAACATTAAATTAGTAGACTTGTAGGCGGCTAGATCTAGATCTATGTGATGAGTTGGATTAAAATTGAATGAATTCGTGCAGAATGTTTCGGAAGGAGTGAGTGAGCGGGAGACCCAAAAAAGTTAAAGTATCGCCTTTCCGATAGATCATTTCACATGAAAGCGATAGTTAAAGGACAGGTCGGATGCAGGGGGCACCTGGTTTTCTGATTTTAGTCAAGGAAAATGGGGAAAATGTATTTATTTTGTATTTTACAACGCGCGATGCTCGAAAATTAGTAGCTCAGGGAAGTCTACCGGTGGTTACCGCCTCAGGTTAAAAATAGCGACCAATGGCTGTAGAGGGAAAAAAAGGCACATAGTATTCGATATTAAAACAATGTTTCGCTTTTGTGGAGATTTAGGGCGTTTTTTATTATTGAAATAATATGAGGAAAGCAGTGAAATCATTATTGTAGCCAGAAAAGGACGAATAACTGCTGATTTCGTTTGAGTATATTTATAAGCCCCAATTTTCTCACACAGATGTCTACGGCCATACCACGTTGAAAATACCGGTTCTCGTCCGATCACCGCAGTCAAGCAACGTCGGGCGTGGTTAGTACTTAGATGGGTGACCGCTTGGGAACACCACGTGTTGTAGACTTTTTTTCATCTTTTGTCTTTTATTTTTTGCCCCACTGGACACCTATTCTTACCACCTGCACTCTTTCCTAAGTTCACCACATACCTGTGAACACTTTTGTAATATCGAAATATTTTTTGTTTGTTTCTTTTGTGCCTTCACGGTAGGCTACCTCGATCCTACCCACCCATGGAAACAAACCCCTTAAAAACCAACAAAGGAAAGATGACCACTCTGCCCAAATTAAATAAATAAACTAAGTAGGCTACAACCTAATAATTAGAAGTAACTCAGTAAGTTAAATAAGGGGTAGGTATGGAAAACATTCGTGTAGGGGTTACAACCACTCGAGCTAATTCGGAAACGTATGGGTGGCCCTAATAAGGGCCGGATGGGTAGAACAAATGGGTGGTCCTGGGTTGAGTTTAACCGCCGAAGCCGTACAGGGTGCGACCTTGACGTTTCAGAGCATAGACGACATCCATAGCAGTGACGGTCTTCCTCTTGGCGTGCTCAGTGTAGGTGACGGCATCACGGATGACATTTTCAAGGAACACCTTGAGGACACCTCTGGTTTCTTCGTAGATCAGACCAGAGATACGTTTGACACCACCTCTGCGAGCAAGACGACGGATGGCTGGCTTGGTGATACCTTGGATGTTATCACGCAACACCTTCCTGTGACGCTTGGCGCCTCCTTTGCCGAGTCCCTTACCACCTTTGCCTCGGCCAGACATATTGAATTTTTCTTCTTTGTTGATGAAGGAGTGTTCGAAAAACGCCGTCTGCAGAGAAACTCGCTCCTTATATACGGTCCTGGGCTCGAGTTCGTTCAATATGGCGGACACCGCCCAACCAAAAGCGGTCGGCGAATGAGCCAGCCAATGAAAAAGCAGCTTGCCGTGTCGACTGGAATGTTGCTGGCTTGTCGGCTAACGGTGTCGTTTTCAAAGTCATTTTTTCACCTATTCTGCTATGCGACCCTTGGATAAAAAATAAAGAGTTTCATTGCCCACACGTGTAGGCATAGAAAAGATCCACGTTTGTCATGTTAAAATATGATATTAGACGTTATTTTCACCGTTTTGTGCGAATAAAACTGAAATATTTCCCTACACCTAATTATGCGAGTACGAGCGAGCTCATTATGCGAGTACGAGAGAATCTCGAACGCTGATTGGTCGAGTACGAACGAAATAATATTCTCGTACTCCGCTCCGTACTCGCAGTGGTTTGTTTACATCGTGAAACGAATAGGTTAGTTAGGCTTCTAATAATTAAATAATCTATGGCGTGTAGTCGTTAAGAATAATTTCTGCTCTCCGATTAAGATCTAGATATCTAGCTCTAACCCTAAAGGGTTTTTCTTTTTTTTTTTTTATATATATATTTTAAAAAGCAATGGATAGGGTGGTGGGTGGGTGAAAGAAAAATATAAAATTTATTCTCTCCTTTCTTCACATTTGAGATAAATAAAACAATATCAACAGCATGCATACACGAATTCAAATAGCAATGTGATGTGTGAGTTGAATTAAAGAGATAAATGAATAGAACCTATCTCCCGCATCCCCCAGAATAATACTAATAGATGTAGTAGTAGTAGTAGTAGTAGAGTGGCAGACATGGGCAGGGGGTGTAGTGGGTGGGTGGGTGGAAACTCGTGAGGTGGGGGACCTTCACTGCTAATCTGAACGTTGTCAGGTGGTCCTAAAAAGGACCTTGGTTGAGGACAGGGGGTGGTGGTTTGGGCTTAAAAGAAACCTCTTAAGCACGCTCACCACGGATACGTCTGGCTAGCTGGATGTCCTTGGGCATGATGGTGACACGCTTGGCGTGGATGGCGCACAGGTTGGTGTCTTCAAACAGACCGACGAGGTAAGCCTCGCTAGCCTCCTGCAGGGCCATGACAGCGGAGCTCTGGAAGCGAAGGTCAGTCTTGAAGTCCTGGGCGATTTCTCTGACCAGGCGCTGGAATGGCAGCTTGCGAATGAGCAGCTCAGTGCTCTTCTGGTAACGACGGATTTCTCTCAGGGCGACGGTTCCAGGCCTGTAACGATGGGGCTTCTTAACACCGCCGGTGGCTGGTGCTGACTTTCTGGCGGCTTTGGTGGCCAGCTGTTTACGTGGGGCTTTGCCTCCAGTAGATTTTCGGGCGGTTTGTTTGGTACGAGCCATCTTTTTTTTTTTGAATGATCTTAACTGACTGTTAAGGAAATGCGGCAGCTCAGCGCTGCTGGCCCTTTTATAACCGTCCGCCAAACCCTTAGCGCAACGAAGCTCTCCCATTGGACGAGTACGAGTTTAACGACGCTGATTGGCCAGTAGCAGCCACACAACGTTGAGACAGCGTCGACATAGCAGATTATTTTTAGACACGGTATCCAGCCGAGCGATCTATTAATAGCAGACAGGGCCGATAACACAAAATATTCTTCGTTCAAATGAAATCCTTGGTTGTGCCGCTTGTCAATGGAATCCGGTGTGTTTGCTTCTGTCGTCTTCAATGAATTATGAATGTGTGTGTGAGTGATTAGAAAAGAACCCAACATAGACTGCCTGAAACAATTTAGATCTAGACCTAGTCTATAGACCTAGGTAGATATTCTGACCCGATTCGACCGCCCGATCGGCGGTATTTACACAGTGTGTAAATAAATGAGGGGGAAGGATTAATAAAAACATATTTGGTTTTAAAAAGAAGAAGATATAAAATAAAAAGGGTAGACTAGCGGTAGGTTAAAGAATAGAATTTTAAAATAACGACCACCCTTATTTGTTGTAGACAGGGGTTAAACGGAGCACATTTAAAGAAAAATAGATTCTATTTTCATTTGTATCTATGAACGAATACCCCTAAAATATGTCCAGTTACTACTATTAATATGACCGCCCCCTCCCTGTTCTGCTCGTGTAAACCAGTGTAAGTATTATACATCTATAATAATGATCTCATACTGCTAGTGATTGACATGTTGATACGTTATTAATAAAGTTTGAAACAAGTAGGGTAGGGTAGGGTAGGGTAGGAAAACTCGATTTTTGTTCATTGACACACAACGAAAGCTAATTGGGTAAACTTTGGTTGTCCTGAAAAGGACAGTAGTAGGCTAGGTGGACAGTGGGCAGCAGGGTGACACTGTTTAGCTCTTGCCACCGGGTGTCTTCTGTGACTTCTTGGGCAGAAGCACGGCCTGGATGTTGGGGAGGACACCACCCTGGGCGATGGTGACACCCGACAAAAGTTTGTTCAACTCTTCGTCGTTACGGATGGCCAGCTGGAGGTGACGAGGAATGATTCTTGTCTTCTTGTTGTCTCTGGCAGCGTTGCCGGCCAACTCGAGCACTTCAGCGGCCAAATACTCGAGGACGGCGGCTAGGTAGACTGGGGCACCAGCACCGACACGCTCAGCATAGTTTCCTTTCCTCAACAGACGATGAATACGTCCGACTGGGAATTGAAGGCCTGCCCTGGAGGAGCGAGACTTGGACTTTCCCTTGACTTTACCGCCTTTACCACGTCCGGACATTGTGAGTTGGTTAGGAGCGAGAAGAAATACAGCGACTAACAGCGATACGGCTGCAGGCGATGAATGAAGACTTAACGGCGAGATCGGCCCTTTTATACGAAACGGCGAGGAAATCCGTTCGTCACCAAGCGAGCGTTCTGATTGGCTGCGCAGCGGCTTGGCGTTCGTACTCGTACTCGTACTCTCCAAATTTCCTCGCCGTTTCATATAAAAGGGCGGCCGGCGGTCGGTTCGCCTCATTTCTGTTCAAGCCATTGAAAAGAAAACAACATGCCACCTAAAGTTTCTTCCAAGGGAGCCAAGAAGGCCGGTAAGGCTAAAGCCGTACGCACCGGTGACAAGAAAAAGAAGAGGAGGAGAAAGGAAAGCTACAGCATCTACATTTACAAAGTCTTGAAGCAGGTGCACCCTGACACTGGCATTTCCTCCAAGGCCATGTCCATCATGAACTCCTTCGTCAACGACATCTTTGAGCGCATTTCAGCTGAAGCCAGCCGTCTTGCCCACTACAACAAGCGCAGCACCATCACCTCCAGGGAGATCCAGACCGCTGTCCGTCTCCTCCTGCCCGGTGAGCTGGCCAAACACGCCGTCAGTGAAGGCACCAAGGCTGTCACCAAGTACACCACCAGCAAATAAACACAACAGCAAACAACCACCTGGCTTGCTTGTTGTGTGGCTCTACTACTCGGCCCTTTTCAGGGCCTCCACCCATTCCCAATTAGCTCGGTTTGGTTTACATTGAACGAGTTTTCCCTCCCTCATCCACCCACCCACCCACTCTGTGTAGCTGCCATGTTACAGTTGTTTTTTTGTTTAGTCATTCTTTTCTTTAATAAGTAGAGATAGATATACATACATACATAGGCCTGCATAGTAATATGCCTATCCCAACAACTGCACACACTATTCTCTTAACACATTTCATGCTAATTCTATCCTTTAAACTAGACATAAAAAGGCCACATACTTATTACTGGGTGGCTCCTTTTTTTAAAAAACACTATTTCATTCTGCATCTCACACAGGGCATCAGCACACCTCTATGCATATCATTTATTGTGTGTTGTTTGGCATAGATCCAAGGGATGAATGGGATTTAATAGTTTTAATTCAGATTATAAGGCTGGCTGTTGTAATAGGAATTATTAGCCAACACTTTGATTCTTATCACCAGTGCTAACTGCCATTTTCATTACAATACATCCATTCTGGTGGGTTGGTTTTTTTCTGTCTTCATTATATATGTTGAACATAACTGTGTGAGTGTGGCTTTTGGTGTTTTTATTATTTTTGTTTTTCTTTCATTAAAGCTACCATGTCAGATTGCTAAGGCATGCATCTGCCACCATTTGTTCACTGATTTATTTTTTTCCTACTACCATCATATCATATGATTCTTTTTGTTTTGTCTTTTGCTAGTCCTGGCTTGAAAATGAGTTGGTTACACTTCTGCACAACATACATTCTCTTTAACAAGACAAAACAACAATTAAATACTCTGAACTTTTTTTTTTATTATCATATATATACTTTTTTTTTTTTCAAAATACAGAAAATAAAAAATAACATGAGCTCAAGTACACAGCTTTCAAGAAGTTCATGGTTTTCTTTGCCAGCCCGCACAATGATTTCAGCACAGATTAAAATTTAAACAATCAAAAGGAGGTTGATCTCTTACCGGCTGACGAGAAAGTTTGCGCAGAAGCATCATTTCTTAAGTCCTTGGTCAGTTGGAGTTGTAAAATGATGAGGTTTTCTTAACATTTGCCCTGGGGCATACATTTATGGTCCTGGTACTAGTTCTATACTGACAAGGATTCTTTCAAAGCAACTTGAGCCCAAAGGGAAGTATTTATATGCCTGCAACATAGCTGTGATTAATAAAGAATGAATTTCAATGCAAAAAATAATAATTTGAATCCCTGCAAGCTCCTTTCACATAAACCAGAGGGAAAAAAATGTATGCCAGTCTATAACATATACAAAATAAATAAATTAGATTGAATATAAAGATTTTTTTTATTCCTCTCATTAGTTCAACCCTTCTCTTTTTATATAAACACCCAAGGCAGACACTTGAGTAAATTAATATCCTTCCATATATTATAGAAACATAAATAAATATGTGTAAAAAGTATTTCATATATGTATATTTTTTTTTAATATATATAAATATATATATATATATAAATATATATATATATATATATATATATATATATATATATATATATATATAATGTAAAAATATTGAATAGACGAATATTGTATATATGTCTATATATACGTATGTATATATATGCATGTTTTGTGTGTATATATATATATATATGTATATATATATATATATATATATATATATATATTTACATGTGTGTCTAAATGTATATTCATTGAATATATATTTGAATGTATATTCAAATATATATATTTGAGTGTAGACGAAAGACGCTCAAGTAAAATAATATCCTTCAGAATATTATAATTATAAGTTTTTTTTTTCTACCCCAGCAAACAGAAGGATATATATATACACACATATATATAATTTATATTTACAAATATATATCATATAAGAATTAATATATATTTTCATAATATATAAGGATATAATACAAATATATATATATATATATATATATATATATATATATATATATATATATATATATATATATATATATATATATATATATATATATATATATATATATATGTATAAATAAATAAATTATATATATAGATATATTCATATATAATGTATTTATTATGTAAATATATGTATATGTATATATCAGTGTGCGTATATAAAGGTATGTATATATGTTCCAATATATTTATTTGTTTGTTCGGATACATATATATCTGTTGTGTGTATTAAATTGCGCTCTTCTGTCAGTTTTTTCATTTGACGACAGTTGGTTAAGGTACTGGCCCCAGCCTAAAGATATTAGTAGAGCCTTCATAATGTGATGCCATGGGTTAGCAAAAAATAAATGAAGAAAAATCACATAGCAGGACAAATTGACATTTTACATGCTTTCAAACTTAAACTGAAATCAGAAAATGATGTGAAATTCATCTTGTGTATATAGAAAAATAAGCATTGTGCCAAAATCCTAATCATTGGTTTTAAAAATGACACCAGCTTAATTTAAAAACTGGAAATTGTTTTGCCCTGCCGGATGAGATACCGGTAGCCGACACAGGGTTCCAGGCTGATAAAAGAAAGCGGTATACTTAAAGACAAAAGAATACCCTGTGTTAAAGCGGAACCAGCTAAGATTAAAGCTTAAAGTAAAGGCCTGCCCTGTCGCAGAATGTTAAAGTGGCCGGTGAAAGATCCCCGCGCCAGGCTAAAAGCAAGCTGTACACTTATTACTTAACGAGAGCTTCTTCAGGTCTTGTCTGTAGGACAATTCAGTCACAATAACAGGCAGACCAGGCCAGCCCTGGATATAAGCTAATTCATTTTATGCGGTGCTTCGACAGTCAATGAATATGGAGCTGCGGTCAGACTTTCAAACAAACCGCCTGAGTATTTAAAATGGGAAACAATATTTATTAATATTATCACCAACTAGATCTAGATTATATAGGCTACAAGGAAACCCAGAACCAGACTGGAAAGAAGTAAATTTACTCCCACTAATGATGACTTATCACTAATACTAATAATTAAAAAAATGTTTAAAAAAATTAATTGCTCAAACCTAATAATCATTACAATCAAGCATCAAGTCTGATAGCCAACATTGGACCTAAAATCTAGATCTATTAGTTTTTACTGAACTAAATCTTATGTTAGCTACTAATAATTACTAATGCATTTAATTATTAATACCTAGGCTACTCATTCCTACAGAATCTAGAAATTCTAGATCTAGACTCTAGAGAAATACTGGCGTCCCAGGCCAACCTAACCTTTTAAGCAACATCCTTAATTAGCATTTAATTTACCATGGATCGCCTGCCTTTTTTTTTCACCGTGAAATTATTATTGTAATTTTTGAAACAGTATTTTGAATAGATCTACCCTCCTGTTTATATTATTTTAGTTAAGCTAGAGCGTTAGATCTAGAATTCTAGATCGACGCCTAGTTGCGTGTTTTAAAATGAAGCCAGAATATTAATAGACTGAAAATAAATGTGCCAGTTGTCGTGGGAAAAGGTTAAAAGAATAATTAATAAATGAAAAGCATTGAACTATTTCTCAAACATTAAATTAGTAGACTTGTAGGCGGCTAGATCTAGATCTATGTGATGAGTTGGATTAAAATTGAATGAATTCGTGCAGAATGTTTCGGATGGAGTGAGTGAGCGGGAGACCCAAAAAAGTTAAAGTATCGCCTTTCCGATAGATCATTTCACATGAAAGCGATAGTTAAAGGACAGGTCGGATGCAGGGGGCACCTGGTTTTCTGATTTTAGTCAAGGAAAATGGGGAAAATGTATTTATTTTGTATTTTACAACGCGCGATGCTCGAAAATTAGTAGCTCAGGGAAGTCTACCGGTGGTTACCGCCTCAGGTTAAAAATAGCGACCAATGGCTGTAGAGGGAAAAAAAGGCACATAGTATTCGATATTAAAACAATGTTTCGCTTTTGTGGCGATTTAGGGCGTTTTTTATTATTGAAATAATATGAGGAAAGCAGTGAAATCATTATTGTAGCCAGAAAAGGACGAATAACTGCTGATTTCGTTTGAGTATATTTATAAGCCCCAATTTTCTCACACCGATGTCTACGGCCATACCACGTTGAAAATACCGGTTCTCGTCCGATCACCGCAGTCAAGCAACGTCGGGCGTGGTTAGTACTTAGATGGGTGACCGCTTGGGAACACCACGTGTTGTAGACTTTTTTTCATCTTTTGTCTTTTATTTTTTGCCCCACTGGACACCTATTCTTAATACCTGCACTCTTTCCTAAGTTCACCACATACCTGTGAACACTTTTGTAATATCGAAATATTTTTTGTTTGTTTCTTTTGTGCCTTCACGGTAGGCTACCTCGACCCTCCCCACCCATGGAAACAAACCCCTTAAAAACCAAAGGAAAGATGACCACTCTGCCCAAATTAAATAAATAAACTAAGTAGGCTACAACCAAATAATTGTACAATCAAACCTAAGTAATAAGGAGGAAGAAGTAACTCAGTAAGTAAGGGGTAGGTATGGAAAACATTCGTGTAGGGGTTACAACCACTCGAGCTAATTCGGAAACGTATGGGTGGCCCTAATAAGGGCCGGATGGGTAGAACAAATGGGTGGTCCTGGGTTGAGTTTAACCGCCGAAGCCGTACAGGGTGCGACCTTGACGTTTCAGAGCATAGACGACATCCATAGCAGTGACGGTCTTCCTCTTGGCGTGCTCAGTGTAGGTGACGGCATCACGGATGACATTTTCAAGGAACACCTTGAGGACACCTCTGGTTTCTTCGTAGATCAGACCAGAGATACGTTTGACACCACCTCTGCGAGCAAGACGACGGATGGCTGGCTTGGTGATACCTTGGATGTTATCACGCAACACCTTCCTGTGACGCTTGGCGCCTCCTTTGCCGAGTCCCTTACCACCTTTTTTTTTTTTTTTTTTTTTTTTTTTTTTTTTTCTTATTTTTTTTTTTTTATTTTTTTTTTTTTTTTTTTTTTTTTTTTTTTTTTTTTTTTTTTTTTTTTTTTTTATTACGTCTCAGTGTTGTAGATTTTACTTTCAGCGAGCCCAGCCAATGAGTGGTGGCAGTAGCTGATTTTTACTACGTTCATCATGCGACATAAGAAGACTGATGCAGATTTACAATATAAACTATTCCTGAAACTTTCATTCTCAAAATTTTTTACATGTTATTTACAGAATAAAATATGTATTTTATAGGGAGGGGGGGGGGTTATTTCATGGGCCAAAAGCAATTTGCTGTTTCTGAAAATTAAAGTTATAATTGGGGCAATATTTGGCTATAATAAATAAAAGTGCTGAGTTATGGTAAACTTTATATTAACAAAATTTGGCTTCGAAGGTTGGTCTAGGCTTCCTAAAGGGGGGGGGGGGTACAAATAGTTATATATGAAGTATACAGGAAAACATGATATGTTATGTACAATAGGTAGTTGCTATTTCTAAATAATAAAGTTGAAAAAGGGACAATATTTGTCTATGATAAATAAAAGTGATGAGTTGTAGTAAACTTTATATTAACAAACTTGGCTTCAAAGGTTTGTCTAGGCTTCCTAAAAGAGGGGAGAAGTACCTAAAGGAGGGGAGAAGTACACATAGTTATGTCTGAAGTATACAAAAAGCATGATATATTATGTACAATAGGTAGTCATTTGCATTCACACTTTCCATTTGTGCCTATTATCTGCAAACAGTCTTCATTTTTTTTTTTTTTAATTTTTTTTTAATTTTTTTTTTTTTATTTTTTTTTTTTTATTTTTTTTTTTTTTTAAATCAAAATTTTAAAATAATTAAACTTCAAAACAAACTTATTAATTAATTTGAGTAGGTAATGTACAGAGATGATCGTTAAATCAAATATGTTGAACGTATTTGAATTACATAAAAGGACAAATTTTTAAGAGGGGAGCGGTGGTGGGTCAGTGAGGGGGGGGTGGGTGGTGGGTGGGGGTTGGTTGGGTAAGGCGACCTAGATAGCGTGATCGTTTTTGCTACGCTGAGTAAACAAAAATCGTTCACTGGGAAGTTTGGTTGGGGGTGGGGGAGGGGGTTGGTTGGCTGTGGCAGGCCAGGCGTTGGGAGCGTTGTTGCGTGAAATGAACGCTATGGTGTTACATTTATAGCGTCATGTTGCGTGACATGACTGCTACAAGGAGGAGATAAAATCTCCCAGTCTCACGATAAGAGTGTAAAACTAGTAACATCTTACTTAAACTTTCACAGTGAAACATTACCAGTGGGGTGGATTTCCATGTATGGCAAAGTAAAAGGGTAGTATAGTTACAAAGATTTCAAGTAACAGATTTTTACTCTTGCTAAGTGGTTGGGGTAAAAAGGGGTTGCAAAGATTATTTATAAGTAAAGTAACCAATAATTTATTCAAGGGTAGGTTTGAGTGAGGGGAGGGGGGAAGTTGGTTGGGTGTGGCGGGCCATGTACTGGGAGCGGTGTTGCGTGACCTAACGGCTGTGGTATCATATTTATAGTGTGTGTGTTTTCCCTGTCAAGTCGTCTGTTAAAAATCAAGTCCAAAGTCTGTCTGTTAAACTCTGTCTCGTTGTATTTTGCCCTATTTCTGCAGTTCCAAATTATTTGTCTGTATATTGCTACTGTTCTTATTTTTTTTTCCAGTATGGTCCGGTCTTGTTGTTTTGGTACTTTGTTAAGCGTTATTCCTATATCAACATTGAAGGTCTCGTTCTTATTTCTTATTTTGGTTTCTAACGTTTTCTTCATGGTCTGGATGGTTGGGCAGTCTAGGTAGATGTGTGTTTCTGTTTCTGGGGTGTCTTGTTTGCATAGATAGCATAGGGATTTTTGTTTGCGTGTCGCTAGTGGTGTGTTGGTCTTGTGTTGGTGTCCGTGTCTCAGTGGTGTTGTGTTGTAAATCAGTCTGTATGTTATTTCCCTTTCCTTAGGTGTTATTGTTTTGAAATGAAGGTTTTTAAAAGTGTCCGTCGTGTCTGTTAAAGCGAATGTCCTGCACCAGGATATTCTATTGTAAAGAGGGGTGGCAAGCTTCTGTACTACTTTCCTATAAATCTGTTGAGATTTCTTTTTTAAAAGGTTTTCGTTAGTTTTAAAGATTTGTATACATTCTGTATAGAAGTTGTTTAATTTTTGTCCTATGAAATGTGGGGAGTTGTTGTTAATTTTTATATGTTTATTTAGATTAATCCCTATGTAATAATGTGCTAATGGGTGGTGTTGTGGTTCGCTAATTATTCTGTTTACATGTGTTAGCCTAAATGTATTTATTTTAGTTTGTATGTCGTGTAGATTTATTCCCCCGTGTATTTTGCTTTGGACTAGTGTGTTGTGACTGATGTTGCCTATAGTGTGTTGGAAGATATATCTCCTAATGAGCTTGTTTATTTCCTTGATTGTTGATTTTGGGACTGTTTGGGCTGTGGCGGTGTATGTTATTTGGGGTATAATGTATCTGTTTGTGATTGCGGCTCTCGTAAAAATTGTTGTTGTGCTGTACTTGTAGAAGTCTATAGTTTTCTTAATTTTGTTTATAATTTCTTTCCATCTTTTGTTGTTTTCCAGCGAGGGATTGTTCTGGTGTGTTATGCCATATATGTGTAATTCGTTTTTAGCTGTCATGTTTAGTGGATATGTTTGTCTGTTTTTCCAACGTCCTAGTCCCATAATTTCTGTCTTGTCTAAGTTAATTTTTGTTCCACTAGCCTGTCCATAGTCAATGAATTTTTCTACCACTAATTTTATTGAGTTTTCCGTCTGCAAAGTAAAGGCGGTGTCGTCGGCGTATGCTAATATCTTTTTATTCGTCAGGTTCGGTATGTCTATTCCTTTAATGTCTGCGTCTCGTCTGATATTTTCTAATAAAGGTTCTAGGGTTAAAATGTATAATATGGGTGATAGGGGGCATCCTTGTCTAACTGATTTGTCTATACTAAACGGTCTGGTTATGTTACTGTTTATAAGGAGGTGGCTTTTTGCGTTTGTGTAAATTATTTTGATCCAAGTGTTGAAATAACTGCCTAAGTTATATGTCTTGAGTGCTTTGTGTAGGTATTTATGTGAGACTCTGTCAAATGCTTTTTCTTGGTCTAATGTTAAAATGCAGGCTTGCGTGTTTTTCTCGTGTGTGTATTGTATAATGTCCCTAATTAGATGGTTGTGGTTCTGTATGTTTCTGCCTGTGACGCTGCATTGTTGGTCTGTATGTATTAGTTTTGGTAGGTGTGGTTCTAATTTGGCTACGAGTGCTTTGGTTAGTATTTTGTAGTCTGTATTTAAGAGTGATATGGGTCTATAATTTTTGGTTAGTTTAGGGTCTGTTTTTGGTTTATGGATGAGTGTTATGTATGATGTATTGAAGTTTTCGTGGCATTGTTCTAGCATATATATTTCTTTGAATGTATCTAGTAGGAGGGGGCTTAAGTCTGCTATGAAAGTTTTGTAGAATTCACTTGTCAGGCCGTCGGGTCCGGGGGATTTATTGTCGTTAAGTTTTTGAATGGCTTTCCTGATGTCGTCTAAGTTAAAGGGCGTATCTATTTTGTTTTTGTCGTTGTCGTCTAGTGGTTTGATGTAGCTTAGGTATTCGTCTTGTTTGTCGTTGTGTGTCGCTTCTCGTTTGTAAAGTCGTGCGTAATAGTCTGTAAATAAGGATTGTATCTTTTCAGGGTCTGTCGTTTCTTGGTTGTTTTCGTCCACAATTTGTTTGATTTGTTTGGATCTTTGTATGCTTTGTTCTAGTATGAGTGTGTGGTGTGTAGGGTTTTCTGATCCTATCCTGTCTATTTTGCTTCTTATTTGTGCTCCTCTGTATTTGTATTCTTGTATTTCTGTCAATTGGTTTTCTAGTGTGTCGATGTCTTCCCTACTGCCATTTGTTTTCTTAAGTGTTTTTAGTTGGTCTTCTATTCTTTTTTCCCTATCTTGTCTGATTATGTTGATGCTTTTGGCTATTTGTATAGTTGTTTGTTTGATATCTGCTTTGAAGTCTTCCCAATGTTGTATTTTATCTATCCTAGGCGCTGATTGTATGTAAAATTGGATAGTGTCTTTGATTCTAGATCTGTATCTTTCATCCAAAAGTAGTGAGTTATTTAGTTTCCACGGTGTGTTTCTTTTGAGTTTTGGTTCGAAGTTGTTTAGTGTTGTTATTACTGCACTGTGGTCGCTAAATTTTAGGGTGTGTGTAAGGTGTTCCACTCTGTTTATTTTCATGTCCTGTGGGGCATATATCCTGTCTAGCCTAGCTAGGTTACCTTGTGATTTGTTACCGCGGGTGAATTGTAGTGAGTGGGGGTATAATGTTCTGAACGTGTCCACTAGGTTGAAGTGTGTTGTAATGTTTTGAATCAGTTTTACCTGAGGTCTGTCTCGTTCTATACGACTATTTTTCTTTTCCGTCGTTCCAGATATGTCTATCGTTCTTTCAACACAATTAAAGTCTCCTAATAGTATGATTTTATGTTGTTTATACCTTGTTGTCAGCAGTTTATTTAGGTCATTATAATAGTTTGTGTTTCGTTTTTCCGTCTGTCCGTGTACGTTAACTATTGCTAGTGTCCCTGTTTGTCCTTGTACAGTCGCTATTAGCAGTTTTCCGTTTATGTCGTTATACGTGTCTTTTACCTTGTAATGGTTGGAGGTGTTGAATATGGATGTGCCGCTGCCTGTTGTAAGCTTACTTAGGCTGTGATATGCTTGAGTGAGTCCTAGGCTACGTGTGAATCTATCCGCTGTGTGTTTGTCCTTGAAGTTAGTTTCTTGTATTGCTATAAAGTCTGGTGTGTAAGTGTGTATTAATTGCCTTAGGTACTTATCTTTATGTCTGATGCCTTGGATGTTGAGGGTGATGATTGTGAGGCTGTCTATGTTGTCTCCCATACATGGCCTGCCTTGGTCGATTTGGGGCTTGGGGGGCTGATGAATTCCCCTGGTGGTCTCTTATTTGTCCTGTCCGGTTTGTTGGCTAAGACGCCAGCGTATGTAGTGGTTGGGCTAGCTATTTGCTCAATCATGTCTGTTCGTTCTGCTTTGTTAATTCTGCTGTTGTTTTTGGCTCGTTGATGTCTGTATGCTGTCTTCTTTTTCCTATTTACAGTGTGCCATTCATTCTGTTGTTCCTCTTGTTCGCCTGCTTCCCATCGGGTCGTAGTCTCGTCATCTGTCGTCGATAGTTCTTCGTCTTCTCGGTCCACTATGTATTGTCCTTCCCTGTCTAGGTGTATGTTGTCTCTTTCCCTAATGTACTGGTTTCTGCATGCCATTGGCCCGTGCCTGGTCGTTTTGCACAGAGGACACACCGTCCTCCGTCCCTCGAGCTGGAGCAACAAGGTGTGTTTCTCCTCTCCTGCCTCAACTTCAATGTAGTGGGGCAGCTCTTCTGTGGATACCGTAGGACAGAAGTCCACGGCCCACTTATCGCTTTTCCCGATCTGCACTGCTGTTTTGGGTTCATTTGGCATGGTAAGGTTGTCAAGGATGGTGTTAACTGTTTCTTTGGTAAATGTTGGGGGTACCCATTTCAGCACTCCTCGCTGTCCGTTTCTCTCTACATCAAGTAGCAGTATGCTCGAGCAGATGCTGCTGTTTTTAGCGATCTCCCTCATGTGGAGGCTTTTAAAAAGTTCTTCAGATAGAATGGTGACAAGCCATTCATTGGGCTTTCCGAGGTTGTACAGTTTTTGTATTTGGCGCTGTGGGATTCCTAGTTCTTGCATTATAATATCTTCTAGAATGATTTCATCGAATTTTGATGTTTTCTTTCCTTTAATAACCAGTCTTAGGGTGTTCTTTAAGTGAGTACCAACAGGTCCTCCGGTCAGAGTAATGCGCTTAATTAGTGAGGATTCTGTACTTACAGTTGCTTTGGTGTTTTCCTTCGCCAAAGACAGAATTCTCTCCACTTGGGGGGATATTCCAAGATCTCCCTTACCACCTTTGCCTCGGCCAGACATATTGAATTTTTTTTTCTTTGTTGATGAACGAGTGTTCGAAAAACGCCGTCTGCAGAGAAACTCGCTCCTTATATACGGCCCTGGGCTCGAGTTCGTTCAATATGGCGGACACCGCCCAACCAAAAGCGGTCGGCGAATGAGCCAGCCAATGAAAAAGCAGCTTGCCGTGTCGACTGGAATGTTGCTGGCTTGTCGGCTAACGGTGTCGTTTTCAAAGTCATTTTTTCACCTATTCTGCTATGCGACCCTTGGATACAAAATAAAGAGTTTCATTGCCCACACGTGTAGGCATAGAAAAGATCCACGTTTGTCATGTTAAAATATGATATTAGACGTTATTTTCACCGTTTTGTGCGAATAAAACTGAAATATTTCCCTACACCTAATTATGCGAGTACGAGCGAGCTCATTATGCGAGTACGAGAGAATCTCGAACGCTGATTGGTCGAGTACGAACGAAATAATATTCTCGTACTCCGCTCCGTACTCGCAGTGGTTTGTTTACATCGTGAAATGAATAGGTTAGTTAGGCTTCTAATAATTAAATAATCTATGGCGTGTAGTCGTTAAGAATAATTTCTGCTCTCCGATTAAGATCTAGATATCTAGCTCTAACCCTAAAGGGTTTTTCTTTTTTATATATTTTAAAAAGCAATGGATAGGGTGGTGGGTGGGTGGGTGAAAGAAAAATATAAAATTTATTCTCTCCTTTCTTCACATTTGAGATAAATAAAACAATATCAACAGCATGCATACACGAATTCAAATAGCAATGTGATGTGTGAGTTGAATTAAAGAGATAAATGAATAGAACCTATCTCCCGTCTACCCAGGAATAATACTAATAGATGTAGTAGTAGTAGTAGATTGGCAGACATGGGCAGGGGGTGTAGTGGGTGGAAACTCGTGAGGTGGGGGACCTTCACTGCTAATCTGAACGTTGTCAGGTGGTCCTAAAAAGGACCTTGGTTGAGGACAGGGGGTGGTGGTTTGGGCTTAAAAGAAACCTCTTAAGCACGCTCACCACGGATACGTCTGGCTAGCTGGATGTCCTTGGGCATGATGGTGACACGCTTGGCGTGGATGGCGCACAGGTTGGTGTCTTCAAACAGACCGACGAGGTAAGCCTCGCTAGCCTCCTGCAGGGCCATGACAGCGGAGCTCTGGAAGCGAAGGTCAGTCTTGAAGTCCTGGGCGATTTCTCTGACCAGGCGCTGGAATGGCAGCTTGCGAATGAGCAGCTCAGTGCTCTTCTGGTAACGACGGATTTCTCTCAGGGCGACGGTTCCAGGCCTGTAACGATGGGGCTTCTTAACACCGCCGGTGGCTGGTGCTGACTTTCTGGCGGCTTTGGTGGCCAGCTGTTTACGTGGGGCTTTGCCTCCAGTAGATTTTCGGGCGGTTTGTTTGGTACGAGCCATCTTTTTTTTTTTGAATGATCTTAACTGACTGTTAAGGAAATGCGGCAGCTCAGCGCTGCTGGCCCTTTTATAACCGTCCGCCAAACCCTTAGCGCAACGAAGCTCTCCCATTGGACGAGTACGAGTTTAACGACGCTGATTGGCCAGTAGCAGCCACACAACGTTGAGACAGCGTCGACATAGCAGATTATTTTTAGACACGGTATCCAGCCGAGCGATCTATTAATAGCAGACAGGGCCGATAACACAAAATATTCTTCGTTCAAATGAAATCCTTGGTTGTGCCGCTTGTCAATGGAATCCGGTGTGTTTGCTTCTGTCGTCTTCAATGAATTATGAATGTGTGTGTGAGTGATTAGAAAAGAACCCAACATAGACTGCCTGAAACAATTTAGATCTAGACCTAGTCTATAGACCTAGGTAGATATTCTGACCCGATTCGACCGCCCGATCGGCGGTATTTACACAGTGTGTAAATAAATGAGGGGGAAGGATTAATAAAAACATATTTGGTTTTAAAAAGAAGAAGATATAAAATAAAAAGGGTAGACTAGCGGTAGGTTAAAGAATAGAATTTTAAAATAACGACCACCCTTATTTGTTGTAGACAGGGGTTAAACGGAGCACATTTAAAGAAAAATAGATTCTATTTTCATTTGTATCTATGAACGAATACCCCTAAAATATGTCCAGTTACTACTATTAATATGACCGCCCCCTCCCTGTTCTGCTCGTGTAAACCAGTGTAAGTATTATACATCTATAATAATGATCTCATACTGCTAGTGATTGACATGTTGATACGTTATTAATAAAGTTTGAAACAAGTAGGGTAGGGTAGGGTAGGGTAGGAAAACTCGATTTTTGTTCATTGACACACAACGAAAGCTAATTGGGTAAACTTTGGTTGTCCTGAAAAGGACAGTAGTAGGCTAGGTGGACAGTGGGCAGCAGGGTGACACTGTTTAGCTCTTGCCACCGGGTGTCTTCTGTGACTTCTTGGGCAGAAGCACGGCCTGGATGTTGGGGAGGACACCACCCTGGGCGATGGTGACACCCGACAAAAGTTTGTTCAACTCTTCGTCGTTACGGATGGCCAGCTGGAGGTGACGAGGAATGATTCTTGTCTTCTTGTTGTCTCTGGCAGCGTTGCCGGCCAACTCGAGCACTTCAGCGGCCAAATACTCGAGGACGGCGGCTAGGTAGACTGGGGCACCAGCACCGACACGCTCAGCATAGTTTCCTTTCCTCAACAGACGATGAATACGTCCGACTGGGAATTGAAGGCCTGCCCTGGAGGAGCGAGACTTGGACTTTCCCTTGACTTTACCGCCTTTACCACGTCCGGACATTGTGAGTTGGTTAGGAGCGAGAAGAAATACAGCGACTAACAGCGATACGGCTGCAGGCGATGAATGAAGACTTAACGGCGAGATCGGCCCTTTTATACGAAACGGCGAGGAAATCCGTTCGTCACCAAGCGAGCGTTCTGATTGGCTGCGCAGCGGCTTGGCGTTCGTACTCGTACTCGTACTCTCCAAATTTCCTCGCCGTTTCATATAAAAGGGCGGCCGGCGGTCGGTTCGCCTCATTTCTGTTCAAGCCATTGAAAAGAAAACAACATGCCACCTAAAGTTTCTTCCAAGGGAGCCAAGAAGGCCGGTAAGGCTAAAGCCGTACGCACCGGTGACAAGAAAAAGAAGAGGAGGAGAAAGGAAAGCTACAGCATCTACATTTACAAAGTCTTGAAGCAGGTGCACCCTGACACTGGCATTTCCTCCAAGGCCATGTCCATCATGAACTCCTTCGTCAACGACATCTTTGAGCGCATTTCAGCTGAAGCCAGCCGTCTTGCCCACTACAACAAGCGCAGCACCATCACCTCCAGGGAGATCCAGACCGCTGTCCGTCTCCTCCTGCCCGGTGAGCTGGCCAAACACGCCGTCAGTGAAGGCACCAAGGCTGTCACCAAGTACACCACCAGCAAATAAACACAACAGCAAACAACCACCTGGCTTGCTTGTTGTGTGGCTCTACTACTCGGCCCTTTTCAGGGCCTCCACCCATTCCCAATTAGCTCGGTTTGGTTTACATTGAACGAGTTTTCCCTCCCTCATCCACCCACCCACCCACTCTGTGTAGCTGCCATGTTACAGTTGTTTTTTTGTTTAGTCATTCTTTTCTTTAATAAGTAGAGATAGATATACATACATACATAGGCCTACATAGTAATATGCCTATCCCAACAACTGCACACACTATTCTCTTAACACATTTCATGCTAATTCTATCCTTTAAACTAGACATAAAAAGGCCACATACTTATTACTGGGTGGCTCCTTTTTTTTAAAAACACTATTTCATTCTGCATCTCACACAGGGCATCAGCACACCTCTATGCATATCATTTATTGTGTGTTGTTTGGCATAGATCCAAGGGATGAATGGGATTTAATAGTTTTAATTCAGATTATAAGGCTGGCTGTTGTAATAGGAATTATTAGCCAACACTTTGATTCTTATCACCAGTGCTAACTGCCATTTTCATTACAATACATCCATTCTGGTGGGTTGGTTTTTTTCTGTCTTCATTATATATGTTGAACATAACTGTGTGAGTGTGGCTTTTGGTGTTTTTATTATTTTTGTTTTTCTTTCATTAAAGCTACCATGTCAGATTGCTAAGGCATGCATCTGCCACCATTTGTTCACTGATATACTTTTTTCCTACTACCATCATATCATATGATTCTTTTGGTTTTGTCTTTTGCTAGGCCTGGCTTGAAAATGAGTTGGTTACACTTCTGCACAACATACATTCTCTTTAACAAGACAAAACAACAATTAAATACTCTGAACTTTTTTTTTTTATTATCATATATATACTTTTTTTTTTTTCAAAATACAGAAAATAAAAAATAACATGAGCTCAAGTACACAGCTTTCAAGAAGTTCATGGTTTTCTTTGCCAGCCTGCACAATGATTTCAGCACAGATTAAATTTAAACAATCAAAAGGAGGTTGATCTCTTACCGGCTGACGAGAAAGTTTGCGCAGAAGCATCATTTCTTAAGCCCCTGGTCAGTTGGAGTTGTAAAATGATGAGGTTTTCTTAACATTTGCCCTGGGGCATACATTTATGGTCCTGGTACTAGTTCTATACTGACAAGGATTCTTTCAAAGCAACTTGAGCCCAAAGGGAAGTATTTATATGCCTGCAACATAGCTGTGATTAATAAAGAATGAATTTCAATGCAAAAAATAATAATTTGAATCCCTGCAAGCTCCTTTCACATAAACCAGAGAGAAAAAAATGTATGCCAGTCTATAACATATACAATATAAATAAATTAGATTGAATATAAAGATTTTTTTTATTCCTCTCATTAGTTCAACCCTTCTCTTTTTATATAAACACCCAAGGCAGACGCTTGAGTAAATTAATATCCTTCCATATATTATAGAAGCATAAATAAATATGTGTAAAAAGTATTTCATATATGTATATATTTTTTTAAATATATATATATATATATATATATATATATTTTTATATATATATTTATTTATAATGTAAAAATATTGAATATATATACATAGACGAATATTGTATATATGTCTATATATACGTATGTATATATATGCATGTTTTGTGTATATATATATATATATATTTACATGTGTGTCTAAATGTATATTCATTGAATATATATTTGAATGTATATTCAAATATATATATTTGAGTGTAGACGAAAGACGCTCAAGTAAAATAATATCCTTCAGAATATTATAATTATAAGTTTTTTTCTTCTACCCCAGCAAACAGAAGGATATATATATACACACATATATATAATTTATATTTACAAATATATATTATATAAGAATTAATATATATATTCATAATACATATATATATATATATATATATATATATATATATATATATATATATATATATATATATAAGTATATATATATATATATATATGTATAAATAAATAAGTTATATATATAGATATATTCATATATAATGTATTTATTATGTAAATATATGTATATATCAGTGTGCGTATATAAAGGTATGTATATATGTTCAAATATATTTATTTGTTTGTTCGGATACATATATATCTGTTGTGTGTATTAAATTGCGCTCTTCTGTCAGTTTTTTCATTTGACGACAGTCGGTTAAGGTACTGGCCCCAGCCTAAAGATATTAGTAGAGTCTTCATAATGTGATGCCATGGGCTAGCAAAAAATAAATGAAGAAAAATCACATAGCAGGACAAATTGACATTTTACATGCTTTCAAACTTAAACTGAAATCAGAAAATGATGTGAAATTCATCTTGTGTATATAGAAAAATAAGCATTGTGCCAAAATCCTAATCATTGGTATTAAAAATGACATCAGCTTAATTTAAAAACTGGAAATTGTTTTGCCCTGCCGGATGAGATACCGGTAGCAGACACAGGGTTCCAGGCTGATGAAAGAAAGCGGTATACTTAAAGACAAAAGAATACCCTGTGTTAAAGCGGAACCAGCTAAGATTAAAGCTTAAAGTAAAGGCCTGCCCTGTCGCAGAATGTTAAAGTGGCCGGTGAAAGATCCCCGCGCCAGGCTAAAAGCAAGCTGTACACTTATTACTTAACGAGGGCTTCTTCAGGTCTTGTCTGTAGGACAATTCAGTCACAATAACAGGCAGACCAGGCCAGCCCTGGATATAAGCTAATTCATTTTATGCGCTGCTTCGACAGTCAATGAATATGGAGCTGCGGTCAGACTTTCAAACAAACCGCCTGAGTATTTAAAATGGGAAACAATATTTATTAATATTATCACCAACTAGATCTAGATTATATAGGCTACAAGGAAACCCAGAACCAGACTGGAAAGAAGTAAATTTACTCCCACTAATGATGACTTATCACTAATACTAATAATTAAAAAAAATGTTTAAAAAAATTAATTGCTCAAACCTAATAATCATTACAATCAAGCATCAAGTCTGATAGCCAACATTGGACCTAAAATCTAGATCTATTAGTTTTTACTGAACTAAATCTTATGTTATTTACTAATAATTACTAATGCATTTAATTATTAATACCTAGGCTACTCATTCCTACAGAATCTAGAAATTCTAGATCTAGACTCTAGAGAAATACTGGCGTCCCAGGCCAACCTAACCTTTTAAGCAACATCCTTAATTAGCATTTAATTAACCATGGATCGCCTGCCTTTTTTTTTTCACCGTGAAATTATTATTGTAATTTTTGAAACAGTATTTTGAATAGATCTACCCTCCTGTTTATATTATTTTAGTTAAGCTAGAGCGTTAGATCTAGAATTCTAGATCGTCGCCTAGTTGCGTGTTTTAAAATGAAGCCAGAATATTAATAGACTGAAAATAAATGTGCCAGTTGTCGTGGGAAAAGGTTAAAAGAATAATTAATAAATGAAAAGCATTGAACTATTTCTCAAACATTAAATTAGTAGACTTGTAGGCGGCTAGATCTAGATCTATGTGATGAGTTGGATTAAAATTGAATGAATTCGTGCAGAATGTTTCGGAAGGAGTGAGTGAGCGGGAGACCCAAAAAAGTTAAAGTATCGCCTTTCCGATAGATCATTTCACATGAAAGCGATAGTTAAAGGACAGGTCGGATGCAGGGGGCACCTGGTTTTCTGATTTTAGTCAAGGAAAATGGGGAAAATGTATTTATTTTGTATTTTACAACGCGCGATGCTCGAAAATTAGTAGCTCAGGGAAGTCTACCGGTGGTTACCGCCTCAGGTTAAAAATAGCGACCAATGGCTGTAGAGGGAAAAAAAGGCACATAGTATTCGATATTAAAACAATGTTTCGCTTTTGTGGAGATTTAGGGCGTTTTTTATTATTGAAATAATATGAGGAAAGCAGTGAAATCATTATTGTAGCCAGAAAAGGACGAATAACTGCTGATTTCGTTTGAGTATATTTATAAGCCCCAATTTTCTCACACAGATGTCTACGGCCATACCACGTTGAAAATACCGGTTCTCGTCCGATCACCGCAGTCAAGCAACGTCGGGCGTGGTTAGTACTTAGATGGGTGACCGCTTGGGAACACCACGTGTTGTAGACTTTTTTTCATCTTTTGTCTTTTATTTTTTGCCCCACTGGACACCTATTCTTACCACCTGCACTCTTTCCTAAGTTCACCACATACCTGTGAACACTTTTGTAATATCGAAATATTTTTTGTTTGTTTCTTTTGTGCCTTCACGGTAGGCTACCTCGATCCTACCCACCCATGGAAACAAACCCCTTAAAAACCAACAAAGGAAAGATGACCACTCTGCCCAAATTAAATAAATAAACTAAGTAGGCTACAACCTAATAATTAGAAGTAACTCAGTAAGTTAAATAAGGGGTAGGTATGGAAAACATTCGTGTAGGGGTTACAACCACTCGAGCTAATTCGGAAACGTATGGGTGGCCCTAATAAGGGCCGGATGGGTAGAACAAATGGGTGGTCCTGGGTTGAGTTTAACCGCCGAAGCCGTACAGGGTGCGACCTTGACGTTTCAGAGCATAGACGACATCCATAGCAGTGACGGTCTTCCTCTTGGCGTGCTCAGTGTAGGTGACGGCATCACGGATGACATTTTCAAGGAACACCTTGAGGACACCTCTGGTTTCTTCGTAGATCAGACCAGAGATACGTTTGACACCACCTCTGCGAGCAAGACGACGGATGGCTGGCTTGGTGATACCTTGGATGTTATCACGCAACACCTTCCTGTGACGCTTGGCGCCTCCTTTGCCGAGTCCCTTACCACCTTTTTTTTTTTTTTTTTTTTTTTTTTTTTTTTTTTTTTTTTTTTTTTTTTTTTTTTTTTTTTTTTTTTTTTTTCATTTCTTTATATGTCTCAGTGTTGTAGATTTGACTTTCAGCGAGCCCAGCCAATGAGTGGTGGCAGTAGCTGATTTTTACTACGTTCATCATGCGACATAAGAAGACTGATGCAGATTTACAATATAAACTATTCCTGAAACTTTCATTCTCAAAATTTTTTACATGTTATTTACAGTATAAAATATGTATTTTATAGGGAGGGGGGGGGGGTTATTTCATGGGCCAAAAGCAATTTGCTGTTTCTGAAAATTAAAGTTATAGTTGGGGCAATATTTGGCTATAATAAATAAAAGTGCTGAGTTATGGTACACTTTATATTTAACAAAATTTGGCTTCGAAGGTTGGTCTAGGCTTCCTAAAGGGGGGGGGGGTACAAATAGTTATGTATGAAGTATACAGGAAAACATGATATGTTATGTACAATAGGTAGTTGCTATTTCTAAATAATAAAGTTGAAAAGGGGACAATATTTGTCTATGATAAATAAAAGTGGTGAGTTGTAGTAAACTTTATATTAACAACATTGGCTTCAAAGGTTTGTCTAGGCTTCCTAAAAGAGGGGAGAAGTACACATAGTTATGTCTGAAGTATACAAAAAAAAAACATGATATATTATGTACAATAGGTAGTCATTTGCATTCACACTTTCCATTTGTGCCTATTATCTGCAAACAGTCTTCATTTTTTTTTTTTTTAAATTTTTTTTTTTTTTATTTTATTTTATTTTATTTTTTTTTTTTTTTTAATCAAAATTTTAAAATAATTAAACTTCACAACAAACTTATTAATTAATTTGAGTAGGTAATGTACAGAGATGATCGTTAAATCAAATATCTTGAACGTATTTGAATTGCATGAAAGGACAAATTTATAAGAGGGGAGCGGTGGTGGGTCAGTGAGGGGGAGTGGGTGGTGGGTGGGGGTTGGTTGGGTAAGGCGACCTAGATAGCGTGATCGTTTTTGCTACGCTGAGTAAACAAAAATCGTTCACTGGGAAGTTTGGTTGGGGGTGGGGGGGAGGGGGTTGGTTGGCTGTGGCAGGCCAGGCGCTGGGAGCGTTGTTGCGTGAAATGAACGCTGTGGTGTTACATTTATAGCGTCATGTTGCGTGGTAAGGGTACAAGGGGGAGATAAAATCTCCCAGTCTCACGATAAGAGTGTAAAACTAGTAACTTTTTACTTAAACATTCACAGTGAAACATTACCAGTGGGGGGATTTCCATGTATGGCAAAGTAAAAGGGTAGTATAGTTTCAAAGATTTCAAGTAACAGATTTTTACTCTTGCTAAGTGGTTGGGGTAAAGAGGGGTTGCAAAGATTATTTATAAGTAAAGTAAACAATAATTTATTCAAGGGTAGGTTTGAGTGAGGGGAGGGGGGAAGTTGGTTGGGTGTGGCGGGCCATGTACTGGGAGCGGTGTTGCGTGACCTAACGGCTGTGGTATCATATTTATAGTGTGTGTGTTTTCCCTGTCAAGTCGTCTGTTAAAAATCAAGTCCAAAGTCTGTCTGTTAAACTCTGTCTCGTTGTATTTTGCCCTATTTCTGCAGTTCCAAATTATTTGTCTGTATATTGCTACTGTTCTTATTTTTTTTTCCAGTATAGTCCGGTCTTGTTGTTTTGGTACTTTGTTAAGCGTTATTCCTATATCAACATTGAAGGTCTCGTTCTTATTTCTTATTTTGGTTTCTAACGTTTTCTTCATGGTCTGGATGGTTGGGCAGTCTAGGTAGATGTGTGTTTCTGTTTCTGGGGTGTCTTGTTTGCATAGATAGCATAGGGATTTTTGTTTGCGTGTCGCTAGTGGTGTGTTGGTCTTGTGTTGGTGTCCGTGTCTCAGTGGTGTTGTGTTGTAAATCAGTCTGTATGTTATTTCCCTTTCCTTAGGTGTTATTGTTTTGAAATGAAGGTTTTTAAAAGTGTCCGTCGTGTCTGTTAAAGCGAATGTCCTGCACCAGGATATTCTATTGTAAAGAGGGGTGGCAAGCTTCTGTACTAATTTCCTATAAATCTGTTGAGATTTCTTTTTTAAAAGGTTTTCGTTAGTTTTAAAGATTTGTATACATTCTGTATAGAAGTTGTTTAATTTTTGTCCTATGAAATGTGGGGAGTTGTTGTTAATTTTTATATGTTTATTTAGATTAATCCCTATGTAATAATGTGCTAATGGGTGGTGTTGTGGTTCGCTAATTATTCTGTTTACATGTGTTAGCCTAAATGTATTTATTTTAGTTTGTATGTCGTGTAGATTTATTCCCCCGTGTATTTTGCTTTGGACTAGTGTGTTGTGACTGATGTTGCCTATAGTGTGTTGGAAGATATATCTCCTAATGAGCTTGTTTATTTCCTTGATTGTTGGTTTTGGGACTGTTTGGGCTGTGGCGGTGTATGTTATTTGGGGTATAATGTATCTGTTTGTGATTGCGGCTCTCGTAAAAATTGTTGTTGTGCTGTACTTGTAGAAGTCTATAGTTTTCTTAATTTTGTTTATAATTTCTTTCCATCTTTTGTTGTTTTCCAGCGAGGGGTTGTTCTGGTGTGTTATGCCATATATGTGTAATTCGTTTTTAGCTGTCATGTTTAGTGGATATGTTTGTCTGTTTTTCCAACGTCCTAGTCCCATAATTTCTGTCTTGTCTAAGTTAATTTTTGTTCCACTAGCCTGTCCATAGTCAATGAATTTTTCTACCACTAATTTTATTGAGTTTTCCGTCTGCAAAGTAAAGGCGGTGTCGTCGGCGTATGCTAATATCTTTTTATTCGTCAGGTTCGGTATGTCTATTCCTTTAATGTCTGCGTCTCGTCTGATATTTTCTAATAAAGGTTCTAGGGTTAAAATGTATAATATGGGTGATAGGGGGCATCCTTGTCTAACTGATTTGTCTATACTAAACGGTCTGGTTATGTTACTGTTTATAAGGAGGTGGCTTTTTGCGTTTGTGTAAATTATTTTGATCCAAATGTTGAAATAACTGCCTAAGTTATATGTCTTGAGTGCTTTGTGTAGGTATTTATGTGAGACTCTGTCAAATGCTTTTTCTTGGTCTAATGTTAAAATGCAGGCTTGCGTGTTTTTCTCGTGTGTGTATTGTATAATGTCCCTAATTAGATGGTTGTGGTTCTGTATGTTTCTGCCTGTGACGCTGCATTGTTGGTCTGTATGTATTAGTTTTGGTAGGTGTGGTTCTAATTTGGCTACGAGTGCTTTGGTTAGTATTTTGTAGTCTGTATTTAGGAGTGATATGGGTCTATAATTTTTGGTTAGTTTAGGGTCTGTTTTTGGTTTATGGATGAGTGTTATGTATGATGTATTGAAGTTTTCGTGGCATTGTTCTAGCATATATATTTCTTTGAATGTATCTAGTAGGAGGGGGCTTAAGTCTGCTATGAAAGTTTTGTAGAATTCACTTGTCAGGCCGTCGGGTCCGGGGGATTTATTGTCGTTAAGTTTTTGAATGGCTTTCCTGATGTCGTCTAAGTTAAAGGGCGTATCTATTTTGTTTTTGTCGTTGTCGTCTAGTGGTTTGATGTAGCTTAGGTATTCGTCTTGTTTGTCGTTGTGTGTCGCTTCTCGTTTGTAAAGTCGTGCGTAATAGTCTATAAATAAGGATTGTATCTTTTCAGGGTCTGTCGTTTCTTGGTTGTTTTCGTCCACAATTTGTTTGATTTGTTTGGATCTTTGTATGCTTTGTTCTAGTATGAGTGTGTGGTGTGTAGGGTTTTCTGATCCTATCCTGTCTATTTTGCTTCTTATTTGTGCTCCTCTGTATTTGTATTCTTGTATTTCTGTCAATTGGTTTTCTAGTGTGTCGATGTCTTCCCTACTGCCATTTGTTTTCTTAAGTGTTTTTAGTTGGTCTTCTATTCTTTTTTCCCTATCTTGTCTGATTATGTTGATGCTTTTGGCTATTTGTATAGTTGTTTGTTTGATATCTGCTTTGAAGTCTTCCCAATGTTGTATTTTATCTATCCTAGGCGCTGATTGTATGTAAAATTGGATAGTGTCTTTGATTCTAGATCTGTATCTTTCGTCCAAGAGTAGTGAGTTATTTAGTTTCCACGGTGTGTTTCTTTTGAGTTTTGGTTCGAAGTTGTTTAGTGTTGTTATTACTGCACTGTGGTCGCTAAATTTTAGGGTGTGTGTAAGGTGTTCCACTCTGTTTATTTTCATGTCCTGTGGGGCATATATCCTGTCTAGCCTAGCTAGGTTACCTTGTGATTTGTTACCGCGGGTGAATTGTAGTGAGTGGGGGTATAGTGTTCTGAACGTGTCCACTAGGTTGAAGTGTGTTGTAATGTTTTGGATCAGTTTTACCTGAGGTCTGTCTCGTTCTATACGACTATTTTTCTTTTCCGTCGTTCCAGATATGTCTATCGTTCTTTCAACACAATTAAAGTCCCCTAATAGTATGATTTTATGTTGTTTATACCTTGTTGTCAGCAGTTTATTTAGGTCATTATAATAGTTTGTGTTTCGTTTTTCCGTCTGTCCGTGTACGTTAACTATTGCTAGTGTCCCTGTTTGACCTTGTACAGTCGCTATTAACAGTTTTCCGTTTATGTCGTTATACGTGTCTTTTACTTTGTAATGGTTGGAGGTGTTGAATATGGATGTGCCGCTACCTGTTGTAAGCTTACTTAGGCTGTGATATGCTTGAGTGAGTCCTAGGCTACGTGTGAATCTGTCCGCTGTGTGTTTGTCCTTGAAGTTAGTTTCTTGTATTGCTATAAAGTCTGGTGTGTAAGTGTGTATTAATTGCCTTAGGTACTTATCTTTATGTCTGATGCCTTGGATGTTGAGGGTGATGATTGTGAGGCTATCTATGTTGTCTCCCATACATGGCCTGCCTTGGTCGATTTGGGGCTTGGGGGGCTGATGAATTCCCCTGGTGGTCTCTTGTTTGTCCTGTCCGGTTTGTTGGCTAAGACGCCAGCGTATGTAGTGGTTGGGCTAGCTATTTGTTCAATCGTGTCTGTTCGTTCTGCTTTGTTAATTCTGCTGTTGTTCTTGGCTCGTTGATGTCTGTATGCTGTCTTCTTTTTCCTATTGACAGTGTGCCATTCATTCTGTTGTTCCTCCTGTTCGCCTGCTTCCCATCGGGTCGTAGTCTCGTCATCTGTCGTCGATAGTTCTTCGTCTTCTCGGTCCACTATGTATTGTCCCTCCCTGTCCAAGTGTATGTTGTCTCTTTCCCTAATGTACTGGTTTCTGCATGCCATTGGCCCGTGCCTGGTCGTTTTGCACAGAGGACACACCGTCCTCCGTCCCTCGAGTTGGAGCAACAAGGTGTGTTTCTCCTCTCCTGCCTCAACTTCAATGTAGTGGGGCAGCTCTTCTGTGGGTACCATAGGACAGAAGTCCACGGCCCACTTATCGCTTTTCCCGATCTGCACTGCTGTTTTGGGTTCATTTGGCATGGCAAGGTTGTCAAGGATGGTGTTAACTGTTTCTTTGGTAAATGTTGGGGGTACCCATTTCAGTACTCCTCTCTGTCCGTATCTATCTACATCGAGCAGCAGTATGCTCGAGCAGATGCTGCTGTTTTTAGCGATCTCCCTCATGTGGAGGCTTTTAAAAAGTTCTTCAGATAGAATGGTGACAAACCATTCATTGGGCTTTCCGAGGTTGTACAGTTTTTGTATTTGGCGCTGTGGGATTCCTAGTTCTTGCATTATAATATCTTCTAGAATGATTTCATCGAATTTTGATGTTTTCTTTCCTTTAATAACCAGTCTTAGGGTGTTCTTTAAGTGAGTACCAACAGGTCCTCCGGTCAGAGTAATGCGCTTAATTAGTGAGGATTCTGTACTTACAGTTGCTTTGGTGTTTTCCTTCGCCAAAGACAGAATTCTCTCCACTTGGGGGGATATTCCAAGATCTCCCTTACCACCTTTGCCTCGGCCAGACATATTGAATTTTTCTTCTTTGTTGATGAAGGAGTGTTCGAAAAACGCCGTCTGCAGAGAAACTCGCTCCTTATATACGGTCCTGGGCTCGAGTTCGTTCAATATGGCGGACACCGCCCAACCAAAAGCGGTCGGCGAATGAGCCAGCCAATGAAAAAGCAGCTTGCCGTGTCGACTGGAATGTTGCTGGCTTGTCGGCTAACGGTGTCGTTTTCAAAGTCATTTTTTCACCTATTCTGCTATGCGACCCTTGGATAAAAAATAAAGAGTTTCATTGCCCACACGTGTAGGCATAGAAAAGATCCACGTTTGTCATGTTAAAATATGATATTAGACGTTATTTTCACCGTTTTGTGCGAATAAAACTGAAATATTTCCCTACACCTAATTATGCGAGTACGAGCGAGCTCATTATGCGAGTACGAGAGAATCTCGAACGCTGATTGGTCGAGTACGAACGAAATAATATTCTCGTACTCCGCTCCGTACTCGCAGTGGTTTGTTTACATCGTGAAACGAATAGGTTAGTTAGGCTTCTAATAATTAAATAATCTATGGCGTGTAGTCGTTAAGAATAATTTCTGCTCTCCGATTAAGATCTAGATATCTAGCTCTAACCCTAAAGGGTTTTTCTTTTTTTTTTTTTATATATATATTTTAAAAAGCAATGGATAGGGTGGTGGGTGGGTGAAAGAAAAATATAAAATTTATTCTCTCCTTTCTTCACATTTGAGATAAATAAAACAATATCAACAGCATGCATACACGAATTCAAATAGCAATGTGATGTGTGAGTTGAATTAAAGAGATAAATGAATAGAACCTATCTCCCGCATCCCCCAGAATAATACTAATAGATGTAGTAGTAGTAGTAGTAGTAGAGTGGCAGACATGGGCAGGGGGTGTAGTGGGTGGGTGGGTGGAAACTCGTGAGGTGGGGGACCTTCACTGCTAATCTGAACGTTGTCAGGTGGTCCTAAAAAGGACCTTGGTTGAGGACAGGGGGTGGTGGTTTGGGCTTAAAAGAAACCTCTTAAGCACGCTCACCACGGATACGTCTGGCTAGCTGGATGTCCTTGGGCATGATGGTGACACGCTTGGCGTGGATGGCGCACAGGTTGGTGTCTTCAAACAGACCGACGAGGTAAGCCTCGCTAGCCTCCTGCAGGGCCATGACAGCGGAGCTCTGGAAGCGAAGGTCAGTCTTGAAGTCCTGGGCGATTTCTCTGACCAGGCGCTGGAATGGCAGCTTGCGAATGAGCAGCTCAGTGCTCTTCTGGTAACGACGGATTTCTCTCAGGGCGACGGTTCCAGGCCTGTAACGATGGGGCTTCTTAACACCGCCGGTGGCTGGTGCTGACTTTCTGGCGGCTTTGGTGGCCAGCTGTTTACGTGGGGCTTTGCCTCCAGTAGATTTTCGGGCGGTTTGTTTGGTACGAGCCATCTTTTTTTTTTTGAATGATCTTAACTGACTGTTAAGGAAATGCGGCAGCTCAGCGCTGCTGGCCCTTTTATAACCGTCCGCCAAACCCTTAGCGCAACGAAGCTCTCCCATTGGACGAGTACGAGTTTAACGACGCTGATTGGCCAGTAGCAGCCACACAACGTTGAGACAGCGTCGACATAGCAGATTATTTTTAGACACGGTATCCAGCCGAGCGATCTATTAATAGCAGACAGGGCCGATAACACAAAATATTCTTCGTTCAAATGAAATCCTTGGTTGTGCCGCTTGTCAATGGAATCCGGTGTGTTTGCTTCTGTCGTCTTCAATGAATTATGAATGTGTGTGTGAGTGATTAGAAAAGAACCCAACATAGACTGCCTGAAACAATTTAGATCTAGACCTAGTCTATAGACCTAGGTAGATATTCTGACCCGATTCGACCGCCCGATCGGCGGTATTTACACAGTGTGTAAATAAATGAGGGGGAAGGATTAATAAAAACATATTTGGTTTTAAAAAGAAGAAGATATAAAATAAAAAGGGTAGACTAGCGGTAGGTTAAAGAATAGAATTTTAAAATAACGACCACCCTTATTTGTTGTAGACAGGGGTTAAACGGAGCACATTTAAAGAAAAATAGATTCTATTTTCATTTGTATCTATGAACGAATACCCCTAAAATATGTCCAGTTACTACTATTAATATGACCGCCCCCTCCCTGTTCTGCTCGTGTAAACCAGTGTAAGTATTATACATCTATAATAATGATCTCATACTGCTAGTGATTGACATGTTGATACGTTATTAATAAAGTTTGAAACAAGTAGGGTAGGGTAGGGTAGGGTAGGAAAACTCGATTTTTGTTCATTGACACACAACGAAAGCTAATTGGGTAAACTTTGGTTGTCCTGAAAAGGACAGTAGTAGGCTAGGTGGACAGTGGGCAGCAGGGTGACACTGTTTAGCTCTTGCCACCGGGTGTCTTCTGTGACTTCTTGGGCAGAAGCACGGCCTGGATGTTGGGGAGGACACCACCCTGGGCGATGGTGACACCCGACAAAAGTTTGTTCAACTCTTCGTCGTTACGGATGGCCAGCTGGAGGTGACGAGGAATGATTCTTGTCTTCTTGTTGTCTCTGGCAGCGTTGCCGGCCAACTCGAGCACTTCAGCGGCCAAATACTCGAGGACGGCGGCTAGGTAGACTGGGGCACCAGCACCGACACGCTCAGCATAGTTTCCTTTCCTCAACAGACGATGAATACGTCCGACTGGGAATTGAAGGCCTGCCCTGGAGGAGCGAGACTTGGACTTTCCCTTGACTTTACCGCCTTTACCACGTCCGGACATTGTGAGTTGGTTAGGAGCGAGAAGAAATACAGCGACTAACAGCGATACGGCTGCAGGCGATGAATGAAGACTTAACGGCGAGATCGGCCCTTTTATACGAAACGGCGAGGAAATCCGTTCGTCACCAAGCGAGCGTTCTGATTGGCTGCGCAGCGGCTTGGCGTTCGTACTCGTACTCGTACTCTCCAAATTTCCTCGCCGTTTCATATAAAAGGGCGGCCGGCGGTCGGTTCGCCTCATTTCTGTTCAAGCCATTGAAAAGAAAACAACATGCCACCTAAAGTTTCTTCCAAGGGAGCCAAGAAGGCCGGTAAGGCTAAAGCCGTACGCACCGGTGACAAGAAAAAGAAGAGGAGGAGAAAGGAAAGCTACAGCATCTACATTTACAAAGTCTTGAAGCAGGTGCACCCTGACACTGGCATTTCCTCCAAGGCCATGTCCATCATGAACTCCTTCGTCAACGACATCTTTGAGCGCATTTCAGCTGAAGCCAGCCGTCTTGCCCACTACAACAAGCGCAGCACCATCACCTCCAGGGAGATCCAGACCGCTGTCCGTCTCCTCCTGCCCGGTGAGCTGGCCAAACACGCCGTCAGTGAAGGCACCAAGGCTGTCACCAAGTACACCACCAGCAAATAAACACAACAGCAAACAACCACCTGGCTTGCTTGTTGTGGCTCTACTACTCGGCCCTTTTCAGGGCCTCCACCCATTCCCAATTAGCTCGGTTTGGTTTACATTGAACGAGTTTTCCCTCCCTCCCTCATCCACCCACCCACTCTGTGTAGCTGCCATGTTACAGTTTTTTTTTTTTGTTTAGTCATTCTTTTCTTTAATAAGTAGAGATAGATATACATACATACATAGGCCTACATAGTAATATGCCTATCCCAACAACTGCACACACTATTCTCTTAACACATTTCATGCTAATTCTATCCTTTAAACTAGACATAAAAAGGCCACATACTTATTACTGGGTGGCTCCTTTTTTTTAAAAACACTATTTCATTCTGCATCTCACACAGGGCATCAGCACACCTCTATGCATATCATTTATTGTGTGTTGTTTGGCATAGATCCAAGGGATGAATGGGATTTAATAGTTTTAATTCAGATTATAAGGCTGGCTGTTGTAATAGGAATTATTAGCCAACACTTTGATTCTTATCACCAGTGCTAACTGCCATTTTCATTACAATACATCCATTCTGGTGGGTTGGTTTTTTTCTGTCTTCATTATATATGTTGAACATAACTGTGTGAGTGTGGCTTTTGGTGTTTTTATTATTTTTGTTTTTCTTTCATTAAAGCTACCATGTCAGATTGCTAAGGCATGCATCTGCCACCATTTGTTCACTGATATACTTTTTTCCTACTACCATCATATCATATGATTCTTTTGGTTTTGTCTTTTGCTAGGCCTGGCTTGAAAATGAGTTGGTTACACTTCTGCACAACATACATTCTCTTTAACAAGACAAAACAACAATTAAATACTCTGAACTTTTTTTTTTTATTATCATATATATACTTTTTTTTTTTTCAAAATACAGAAAATAAAAAATAACATGAGCTCAAGTACACAGCTTTCAAGAAGTTCATGGTTTTCTTTGCCAGCCTGCACAATGATTTCAGCACAGATTAAATTTAAACAATCAAAAGGAGGTTGATCTCTTACCGGCTGACGAGAAAGTTTGCGCAGAAGCATCATTTCTTAAGCCCCTGGTCAGTTGGAGTTGTAAAATGATGAGGTTTTCTTAACATTTGCCCTGGGGCATACATTTATGGTCCTGGTACTAGTTCTATACTGACAAGGATTCTTTCAAAGCAACTTGAGCCCAAAGGGAAGTATTTATATGCCTGCAACATAGCTGTGATTAATAAAGAATGAATTTCAATGCAAAAAATAATAATTTGAATCCCTGCAAGCTCCTTTCACATAAACCAGAGAGAAAAAAATGTATGCCAGTCTATAACATATACAATATAAATAAATTAGATTGAATATAAAGATTTTTTTTATTCCTCTCATTAGTTCAACCCTTCTCTTTTTATATAAACACCCAAGGCAGACGCTTGAGTAAATTAATATCCTTCCATATATTATAGAAGCATAAATAAATATGTGTAAAAAGTATTTCATATATGTATATATTTTTTTAAATATATATATATATATATATATATATATATTTTTATATATATATTTATTTATAATGTAAAAATATTGAATATATATACATAGACGAATATTGTATATATGTCTATATATACGTATGTATATATATGCATGTTTTGTGTATATATATATATATATATTTACATGTGTGTCTAAATGTATATTCATTGAATATATATTTGAATGTATATTCAAATATATATATTTGAGTGTAGACGAAAGACGCTCAAGTAAAATAATATCCTTCAGAATATTATAATTATAAGTTTTTTTCTTCTACCCCAGCAAACAGAAGGATATATATATACACACATATATATAATTTATATTTACAAATATATATTATATAAGAATTAATATATATATTCATAATACATATATATATATATATATATATATATATATATATATATATATATATATATATAAGTATATATATATATATATATATGTATAAATAAATAAGTTATATATATAGATATATTCATATATAATGTATTTATTATGTAAATATATGTATATATCAGTGTGCGTATATAAAGGTATGTATATATGTTCAAATATATTTATTTGTTTGTTCGGATACATATATATCTGTTGTGTGTATTAAATTGCGCTCTTCTGTCAGTTAGTCGGTTAAGGTACTGGCCCCAGCCTAAAGATATTAGTAGAGTCTTCATAATGTGATGCCATGGGCTAGCAAAAAATAAATGAAGAAAAATCACATAGCAGGACAAATTGACATTTTACATGCTTTCAAACTTAAACTGAAATCAGAAAATGATGTGAAATTCATCTTGTGTATATAGAAAAATAAGCATTGTGCCAAAATCCTAATCATTGGTATTAAAAATGACATCAGCTTAATTTAAAAACTGGAAATTGTTTTGCCCTGCCGGATGAGATACCGGTAGCAGACACAGGGTTCCAGGCTGATGAAAGAAAGCGGTATACTTAAAGACAAAAGAATACCCTGTGTTAAAGCGGAACCAGCTAAGATTAAAGCTTAAAGTAAAGGCCTGCCCTGTCGCAGAATGTTAAAGTGGCCGGTGAAAGATCCCCCGCGCCAGGCTAAAAGCAAGCTGTACACTTATTACTTAACGAGGGCTTCTTCAGGTCTTGTCTGTAGGACAATTCAGTCACAATAACAGGCAGACCAGGCCAGCCCTGGATATAAGCTAATTCATTTTATGCGCTGCTTCGACAGTCAATGAATATGGAGCTGCGGTCAGACTTTCAAACAAACCGCCTGAGTATTTAAAATGGGAAACAATATTTATTAATATTATCACCAACTAGATCTAGATTATATAGGCTACAAGGAAACCCAGAACCAGACTGGAAAGAAGTAAATTTACTCCCACTAATGATGACTTATCACTAATACTAATAATTAAAAAAAATGTTTAAAAAAATTAATTGCTCAAACCTAATAATCATTACAATCAAGCATCAAGTCTGATAGCCAACATTGGACCTAAAATCTAGATCTATTAGTTTTTACTGAACTAAATCTTATGTTATTTACTAATAATTACTAATGCATTTAATTATTAATACCTAGGCTACTCATTCCTACAGAATCTAGAAATTCTAGATCTAGACTCTAGAGAAATACTGGCGTCCCAGGCCAACCTAACCTTTTAAGCAACATCCTTAATTAGCATTTAATTAACCATGGATCGCCTGCCTTTTTTTTTTCACCGTGAAATTATTATTGTAATTTTTGAAACAGTATTTTGAATAGATCTACCCTCCTGTTTATATTATTTTAGTTAAGCTAGAGCGTTAGATCTAGAATTCTAGATCGTCGCCTAGTTGCGTGTTTTAAAATGAAGCCAGAATATTAATAGACTGAAAATAAATGTGCCAGTTGTCGTGGGAAAAGGTTAAAAAGAATAATTAATAAATGAAAAGCATTGAACTATTTCTCAAACATTAAATTAGTAGACTTGTAGGCGGCTAGATCTAGATCTATGTGATGAGTTGGATTAAAATTGAATGAATTCGTGCAGAATGTTTCGGAAGGAGTGAGTGAGCGGGAGACCCAAAAAAGTTAAAGTATCGCCTTTCCGATAGATCATTTCACATGAAAGCGATAGTTAAAGGACAGGTCGGATGCAGGGGGCACCTGGTTTTCTGATTTTAGTCAAGGAAAATGGGGAAAATGTATTTATTTTGTATTTTACAACGCGCGATGCTCGAAAATTAGTAGCTCAGGGAAGTCTACCGGTGGTTACCGCCTCAGGTTAAAAATAGCGACCAATGGCTGTAGAGGGAAAAAAAGGCACATAGTATTCGATATTAAAACAATGTTTCGCTTTTGTGGAGATTTAGGGCGTTTTTTATTATTGAAATAATATGAGGAAAGCAGTGAAATCATTATTGTAGCCAGAAAAGGACGAATAACTGCTGATTTCGTTTGAGTATATTTATAAGCCCCAATTTTCTCACACAGATGTCTACGGCCATACCACGTTGAAAATACCGGTTCTCGTCCGATCACCGCAGTCAAGCAACGTCGGGCGTGGTTAGTACTTAGATGGGTGACCGCTTGGGAACACCACGTGTTGTAGACTTTTTTTCATCTTTTGTCTTTTATTTTTTGCCCCACTGGACACCTATTCTTACCACCTGCACTCTTTCCTAAGTTCACCACATACCTGTGAACACTTTTGTAATATCGAAATATTTTTTGTTTGTTTCTTTTGTGCCTTCACGGTAGGCTACCTCGATCCTACCCACCCATGGAAACAAACCCCTTAAAAACCAACAAAGGAAAGATGACCACTCTGCCCAAATTAAATAAATAAACTAAGTAGGCTACAACCTAATAATTAGAAGTAACTCAGTAAGTTTAAATAAGGGGTAGGTATGGAAAACATTCGTGTAGGGGTTACAACCACTCGAGCTAATTCGGAAACGTATGGGTGGCCCTAATAAGGGCCGGATGGGTAGAACAAATGGGTGGTCCTGGGTTGAGTTTAACCGCCGAAGCCGTACAGGGTGCGACCTTGACGTTTCAGAGCATAGACGACATCCATAGCAGTGACGGTCTTCCTCTTGGCGTGCTCAGTGTAGGTGACGGCATCACGGATGACATTTTCAAGGAACACCTTGAGGACACCTCTGGTTTCTTCGTAGATCAGACCAGAGATACGTTTGACACCACCTCTGCGAGCAAGACGACGGATGGCTGGCTTGGTGATACCTTGGATGTTATCACGCAACACCTTCCTGTGACGCTTGGCGCCTCCTTTGCCGAGTCCCTTACCACCTTTGCCTCGGCCAGACATATTGAATTTTTCTTCTTTGTTGATGAAGGAGTGTTCGAAAAACGCCGTCTGCAGAGAAACTCGCTCCTTATATACGGTCCTGGGCTCGAGTTCGTTCAATATGGCGGACACCGCCCAACCAAAAGCGGTCGGCGAATGAGCCAGCCAATGAAAAAGCAGCTTGCCGTGTCGACTGGAATGTTGCTGGCTTGTCGGCTATCGGTGTCGTTTTCAAAGTCATTTTTTCACCTATTCTGCTATGCGACCCTTGGATAAAAAATAAAGAGTTTCATTGCCCACACGTGTAGGCATAGAAAAGATCCACGTTTGTCATGTTAAAATATGATATTAGACGTTATTTTCACCGTTTTGTGCGAATAAAACTGAAATATTTCCCTACACCTAATTATGCGAGTACGAGCGAGCTCATTATGCGAGTACGAGAGAATCTCGAACGCTGATTGGTCGAGTACGAACGAAATAATATTCTCGTACTCCGCTCCGTACTCGCAGTGGTTTGTTTACATCGTGAAACGAATAGGTTAGTTAGGCTTCTAATAATTAAATAATCTATGGCGTGTAGTCGTTAAGAATAATTTCTGCTCTCCGATTAAGATCTAGATATCTAGCTCTAACCCTAAAGGGTTTTTCTTTTTTTTTTTTTTATATATATATTTTAAAAAGCAATGGATAGGGTGGTGGGTGGGTGAAAGAAAAATATAAAATTTATTCTCTCCTTTCTTCACATTTGAGATAAATAAAACAATATCAACAGCATGCATACACGAATTCAAATAGCAATGTGATGTGTGAGTTGAATTAAAGAGATAAATGAATAGAACCTATCTCCCGCATCCCCCAGAATAATACTAATAGATGTAGTAGTAGTAGTAGTAGTAGAGTGGCAGACATGGGCAGGGGGTGTAGTGGGTGGGTGGGTGGAAACTCGTGAGGTGGGGGACCTTCACTGCTAATCTGAACGTTGTCAGGTGGTCCTAAAAAGGACCTTGGTTGAGGACAGGGGGTGGTGGTTTGGGCTTAAAAGAAACCTCTTAAGCACGCTCACCACGGATACGTCTGGCTAGCTGGATGTCCTTGGGCATGATGGTGACACGCTTGGCGTGGATGGCGCACAGGTTGGTGTCTTCAAACAGACCGACGAGGTAAGCCTCGCTAGCCTCCTGCAGGGCCATGACAGCGGAGCTCTGGAAGCGAAGGTCAGTCTTGAAGTCCTGGGCGATTTCTCTGACCAGGCGCTGGAATGGCAGCTTGCGAATGAGCAGCTCAGTGCTCTTCTGGTAACGACGGATTTCTCTCAGGGCGACGGTTCCAGGCCTGTAACGATGGGGCTTCTTAACACCGCCGGTGGCTGGTGCTGACTTTCTGGCGGCTTTGGTGGCCAGCTGTTTACGTGGGGCTTTGCCTCCAGTAGATTTTCGGGCGGTTTGTTTGGTACGAGCCATCTTTTTTTTTTTTGAATGATCTTAACTGACTGTTAAGGAAATGCGGCAGCTCAGCGCTGCTGGCCCTTTTATAACCGTCCGCCAAACCCTTAGCGCAACGAAGCTCTCCCATTGGACGAGTACGAGTTTAACGACGCTGATTGGCCAGTAGCAGCCACACAACGTTGAGACAGCGTCGACATAGCAGATTATTTTTAGACACGGTATCCAGCCGAGCGATCTATTAATAGCAGACAGGGCCGATAACACAAAATATTCTTCGTTCAAATGAAATCCTTGGTTGTGCCGCTTGTCAATGGAATCCGGTGTGTTTGCTTCTGTCGTCTTCAATGAATTATGAATGTGTGTGTGAGTGATTAGAAAAGAACCCAACATAGACTGCCTGAAACAATTTAGATCTAGACCTAGTCTATAGACCTAGGTAGATATTCTGACCCGATTCGACCGCCCGATCGGCGGTATTTACACAGTGTGTAAATAAATGAGGGGGAAGGATTAATAAAAACATATTTGGTTTTAAAAAGAAGAAGATATAAAATAAAAAGGGTAGACTAGCGGTAGGTTAAAGAATAGAATTTTAAAATAACGACCACCCTTATTTGTTGTAGACAGGGGTTAAACGGAGCACATTTAAAGAAAAATAGATTCTATTTTCATTTGTATCTATGAACGAATACCCCTAAAATATGTCCAGTTACTACTATTAATATGACCGCCCCCTCCCTGTTCTGCTCGTGTAAACCAGTGTAAGTATTATACATCTATAATAATGATCTCATACTGCTAGTGATTGACATGTTGATACGTTATTAATAAAGTTTGAAACAAGTAGGGTAGGGTAGGGTAGGGTAGGAAAACTCGATTTTTGTTCATTGACACACAACGAAAGCTAATTGGGTAAACTTTGGTTGTCCTGAAAAGGACAGTAGTAGGCTAGGTGGACAGTGGGCAGCAGGGTGACACTGTTTAGCTCTTGCCACCGGGTGTCTTCTGTGACTTCTTGGGCAGAAGCACGGCCTGGATGTTGGGGAGGACACCACCCTGGGCGATGGTGACACCCGACAAAAGTTTGTTCAACTCTTCGTCGTTACGGATGGCCAGCTGGAGGTGACGAGGAATGATTCTTGTCTTCTTGTTGTCTCTGGCAGCGTTGCCGGCCAACTCGAGCACTTCAGCGGCCAAATACTCGAGGACGGCGGCTAGGTAGACTGGGGCACCAGCACCGACACGCTCAGCATAGTTTCCTTTCCTCAACAGACGATGAATACGTCCGACTGGGAATTGAAGGCCTGCCCTGGAGGAGCGAGACTTGGACTTTCCCTTGACTTTTACCGCCTTTACCACGTCCGGACATTGTGAGTTGGTTAGGAGCGAGAAGAAATACAGCGACTAACAGCGATACGGCTGCAGGCGATGAATGAAGACTTAACGGCGAGATCGGCCCTTTTATACGAAACGGCGAGGAAATCCGTTCGTCACCAAGCGAGCGTTCTGATTGGCTGCGCAGCGGCTTGGCGTTCGTACTCGTACTCGTACTCTCCAAATTTCCTCGCCGTTTCATATAAAAGGGCGGCCGGCGGTCGGTTCGCCTCATTTCTGTTCAAGCCGTTGAAAAGAAAACAACATGCCACCTAAAGTTTCTTCCAAGGGAGCCAAGAAGGCCGGTAAGGCTAAAGCCGTACGCACCGGTGACAAGAAAAAGAAGAGGAGGAGAAAGGAAAGCTACAGCATCTACATTTACAAAGTCTTGAAGCAGGTGCACCCTGACACTGGCATTTCCTCCAAGGCCATGTCCATCATGAACTCCTTCGTCAACGACATCTTTGAGCGCATTTCAGCTGAAGCCAGCCGTCTTGCCCACTACAACAAGCGCAGCACCATCACCTCCAGGGAGATCCAGACCGCTGTCCGTCTCCTCCTGCCCGGTGAGCTGGCCAAACACGCCGTCAGTGAAGGCACCAAGGCTGTCACCAAGTACACCACCAGCAAATAAACACAACAGCAAACAACCACCTGGCTTGCTTGTTGTGTGGCTCTACTACTCGGCCCTTTTCAGGGCCTCCACCCATTCCCAATTAGCTCGGTTTGGTTTACATTGAACGAGTTTTCCCTCCCTCATCCACCCACCCACCCACTCTGTGTAGCTGCCATGTTACAGTTGTTTTTTTGTTTAGTCATTCTTTTCTTTAATAAGTAGAGATAGATATACATACATACATAGGCCTGCATAGTAATATGCCTATCCCAACAACTGCACACACTATTCTCTTAACACATTTCATGCTAATTCTATCCTTTAAACTAGACATAAAAAGGCCACATACTTATTACTGGGTGGCTCCTTTTTTTAAAAAACACTATTTCATTCTGCATCTCACACAGGGCATCAGCACACCTCTATGCATATCATTTATTGTGTGTTGTTTGGCATAGATCCAAGGGATGAATGGGATTTAATAGTTTTAATTCAGATTATAAGGCTGGCTGTTGTAATAGGAATTATTAGCCAACACTTTGATTCTTATCACCAGTGCTAACTGCCATTTTCATTACAATACATCCATTCTGGTGGGTTGGTTTTTTTCTGTCTTCATTTATATATGTTGAACATAACTGTGTGAGTGTGGCTTTTGGTGTTTTTATTATTTTTGTTTTTCTTTCATTAAAGCTACCATGTCAGATTGCTAAGGCATGCATCTGCCACCATTTGTTCACTGATTTATTTTTTTCCTACTACCATCATATCATATGATTCTTTTTGTTTTGTCTTTTGCTAGTCCCTGGCTTGAAAATGAGTTGGTTACACTTCTGCACAACATACATTCTCTTTAACAAGACAAAACAACAATTAAATACTCTGAACTTTTTTTTTTATTATCATATATATACTTTTTTTTTTTTCAAAATACAGAAAATAAAAAATAACATGAGCTCAAGTACACAGCTTTCAAGAAGTTCATGGTTTTCTTTGCCAGCCCGCACAATGATTTCAGCACAGATTAAAATTTAAACAATCAAAAGGAGGTTGATCTCTTACCGGCTGACGAGAAAGTTTGCGCAGAAGCATCATTTCTTAAGTCCTTGGTCAGTTGGAGTTGTAAAATGATGAGGTTTTCTTAACATTTGCCCTGGGGCATACATTTATGGTCCTGGTACTAGTTCTATACTGACAAGGATTCTTTCAAAGCAACTTGAGCCCAAAGGGAAGTATTTATATGCCTGCAACATAGCTGTGATTAATAAAGAATGAATTTCAATGCAAAAAATAATAATTTGAATCCCTGCAAGCTCCTTTCACATAAACCAGAGGGAAAAAAATGTATGCCAGTCTATAACATATACAAAATAAATAAATTAGATTGAATATAAAGATTTTTTTTATTCCTCTCATTAGTTCAACCCTTCTCTTTTTATATAAACACCCAAGGCAGACACTTGAGTAAATTAATATCCTTCCATATATTATAGAAACATAAATAAATATGTGTTAAAAGTATTTCATATATGTATATTTTTTTTTAATATATATAAATATATATATATATATAAATATATATATATATATATATATATATATATATATATATATATATATATAATGTAAAAATATTGAATAGACGAATATTGTATATATGTCTATATATACGTATGTATATATATGCATGTTTTGTGTGTATATATATATATATATGTATATATATATATATATATATATATATATATATTTACATGTGTGTCTAAATGTATATTCATTGAATATATATTTGAATGTATATTCAAATATATATATTTGAGTGTAGACGAAAGACGCTCAAGTAAAATAATATCCTTCAGAATATTATAATTATAAGTTTTTTTTTTCTACCCCAGCAAACAGAAGGATATATATATACACACATATATATAATTTATATTTACAAATATATATCATATAAGAATTAATATATATTTTCATAATATATAAGGATATAATACAAATATATATATATATATATATATATATATATATATATATATATATATATATATATATATATATATATATATATATATATATATGTATAAATAAATAAATTATATATATAGATATATTCATATATAATGTATTTATTATGTAAATATATGTATATGTATATATCAGTGTGCGTATATAAAGGTATGTATATATGTTCCAATATATTTATATTTGTTTGTTCGGATACATATATATCTGTTGTGTGTATTAAATTGCGCTCTTCTGTCAGTTTTTTCATTTGACGACAGTTGGTTAAGGTACTGGCCCCCAGCCTAAAGATATTAGTAGAGCCTTCATAATGTGATGCCATGGGTTAGCAAAAAATAAATGAAGAAAAATCACATAGCAGGACAAATTGACATTTTACATGCTTTCAAACTTAAACTGAAATCAGAAAATGATGTGAAATTCATCTTGTGTATATAGAAAAATAAGCATTGTGCCAAAATCCTAATCATTGGTTTTAAAAATGACACCAGCTTAATTTAAAAACTGGAAATTGTTTTGCCCCTGCCGGATGAGATACCGGTAGCCGACACAGGGTTCCAGGCTGATAAAAGAAAGCGGTATACTTAAAGACAAAAGAATACCCTGTGTTAAAGCGGAACCAGCTAAGATTAAAGCTTAAAGTAAAGGCCTGCCCTGTCGCAGAATGTTAAAGTGGCCGGTGAAAGATCCCCGCGCCAGGCTAAAAGCAAGCTGTACACTTATTACTTAACGAGAGCTTCTTCAGGTCTTGTCTGTAGGACAATTCAGTCACAATAACAGGCAGACCAGGCCAGCCCTGGATATAAGCTAATTCATTTTATGCGGTGCTTCGACAGTCAATGAATATGGAGCTGCGGTCAGACTTTCAAACAAACCGCCTGAGTATTTAAAATGGGAAACAATATTTATTAATATTATCACCAACTAGATCTAGATTATATAGGCTACAAGGAAACCCAGAACCAGACTGGAAAGAAGTAAATTTACTCCCACTAATGATGACTTATCACTAATACTAATAATTAAAAAAATGTTTAAAAAAATTAATTGCTCAAACCTAATAATCATTACAATCAAGCATCAAGTCTGATAGCCAACATTGGACCTAAAATCTAGATCTATTAGTTTTTACTGAACTAAATCTTATGTTAGCTACTAATAATTACTAATGCATTTAATTATTAATACCTAGGCTACTCATTCCTACAGAATCTAGAAATTCTAGATCTAGACTCTAGAGAAATACTGGCGTCCCAGGCCAACCTAACCTTTTAAGCAACATCCTTAATTAGCATTTAATTTACCATGGATCGCCTGCCTTTTTTTTTCACCGTGAAATTATTATTGTAATTTTTGAAACAGTATTTTGAATAGATCTACCCTCCTGTTTATATTATTTTAGTTAAGCTAGAGCGTTAGATCTAGAATTCTAGATCGACGCCTAGTTGCGTGTTTTAAAATGAAGCCAGAATATTAATAGACTGAAAATAAATGTGCCAGTTGTCGTGGGAAAAGGTTAAAAGAATAATTAATAAATGAAAAGCATTGAACTATTTCTCAAACATTAAATTAGTAGACTTGTAGGCGGCTAGATCTAGATCTATGTGATGAGTTGGATTAAAATTGAATGAATTCGTGCAGAATGTTTCGGATGGAGTGAGTGAGCGGGAGACCCAAAAAAGTTAAAGTATCGCCTTTCCGATAGATCATTTCACATGAAAGCGATAGTTAAAGGACAGGTCGGATGCAGGGGGGCACCTGGTTTTCTGATTTTAGTCAAGGAAAATGGGGAAAATGTATTTATTTTGTATTTTACAACGCGCGATGCTCGAAAATTAGTAGCTCAGGGAAGTCTACCGGTGGTTACCGCCTCAGGTTAAAAATAGCGACCAATGGCTGTAGAGGGAAAAAAAGGCACATAGTATTCGATATTAAAACAATGTTTCGCTTTTGTGGCGATTTAGGGCGTTTTTTATTATTGAAATAATATGAGGAAAGCAGTGAAATCATTATTGTAGCCAGAAAAGGACGAATAACTGCTGATTTCGTTTGAGTATATTTATAAGCCCCAATTTTCTCACACCGATGTCTACGGCCATACCACGTTGAAAATACCGGTTCTCGTCCGATCACCGCAGTCAAGCAACGTCGGGCGTGGTTAGTACTTAGATGGGTGACCGCTTGGGAACACCACGTGTTGTAGACTTTTTTTCATCTTTTGTCTTTTATTTTTTGCCCCACTGGACACCTATTCTTAATACCTGCACTCTTTCCTAAGTTCACCACATACCTGTGAACACTTTTGTAATATCGAAATATTTTTTGTTTGTTTCTTTTGTGCCTTCACGGTAGGCTACCTCGACCCTCCCCACCCATGGAAACAAACCCCTTAAAAACCAAAGGAAAGATGACCACTCTGCCCAAATTAAATAAATAAACTAAGTAGGCTACAACCAAATAATTGTACAATCAAACCTAAGTAATAAGGAGGAAGAAGTAACTCAGTAAGTAAGGGGTAGGTATGGAAAACATTCGTGTAGGGGTTACAACCACTCGAGCTAATTCGGAAACGTATGGGTGGCCCTAATAAGGGCCGGATGGGTAGAACAAATGGGTGGTCCTGGGTTGAGTTTAACCGCCGAAGCCGTACAGGGTGCGACCTTGACGTTTCAGAGCATAGACGACATCCATAGCAGTGACGGTCTTCCTCTTGGCGTGCTCAGTGTAGGTGACGGCATCACGGATGACATTTTCAAGGAACACCTTGAGGACACCTCTGGTTTCTTCGTAGATCAGACCAGAGATACGTTTGACACCACCTCTGCGAGCAAGACGACGGATGGCTGGCTTGGTGATACCTTGGATGTTATCACGCAACACCTTCCTGTGACGCTTGGCGCCTCCTTTGCCGAGTCCCTTACCACCTTTGCCTCGGCCAGACATATTGAATTTTTTTTTCTTTGTTGATGAACGAGTGTTCGAAAAACGCCGTCTGCAGAGAAACTCGCTCCTTATATACGGCCCTGGGCTCGAGTTCGTTCAATATGGCGGACACCGCCCAACCAAAAGCGGTCGGCGAATGAGCCAGCCAATGAAAAAGCAGCTTGCCGTGTCGACTGGAATGTTGCTGGCTTGTCGGCTAACGGTGTCGTTTTCAAAGTCATTTTTTCACCTATTCTGCTATGCGACCCTTGGATACAAAATAAAGAGTTTCATTGCCCACACGTGTAGGCATAGAAAAGATCCACGTTTGTCATGTTAAAATATGATATTAGACGTTTATTTCACCGTTTTGTGCGAATAAAACTGAAATATTTCCCTACACCTAATTATGCGAGTACGAGCGAGCTCATTATGCGAGTACGAGAGAATCTCGAACGCTGATTGGTCGAGTACGAACGAAATAATATTCTCGTACTCCGCTCCGTACTCGCAGTGGTTTGTTTACATCGTGAAATGAATAGGTTAGTTAGGCTTCTAATAATTAAATAATCTATGGCGTGTAGTCGTTAAGAATAATTTCTGCTCTCCGATTAAGATCTAGATATCTAGCTCTAACCCTAAAGGGTTTTTCTTTTTTATATATTTTAAAAAGCAATGGATAGGGTGGTGGGTGGGTGGGTGAAAGAAAAATATAAAATTTATTCTCTCCTTTCTTCACATTTGAGATAAATAAAACAATATCAACAGCATGCATACACGAATTCAAATAGCAATGTGATGTGTGAGTTGAATTAAAGAGATAAATGAATAGAACCTATCTCCCGTCTACCCAGGAATAATACTAATAGATGTAGTAGTAGTAGTAGATTGGCAGACATGGGCAGGGGGTGTAGTGGGTGGAAACTCGTGAGGTGGGGGACCTTCACTGCTAATCTGAACGTTGTCAGGTGGTCCTAAAAAGGACCTTGGTTGAGGACAGGGGGTGGTGGTTTGGGCTTAAAAGAAACCTCTTAAGCACGCTCACCACGGATACGTCTGGCTAGCTGGATGTCCTTGGGCATGATGGTGACACGCTTGGCGTGGATGGCGCACAGGTTGGTGTCTTCAAACAGACCGACGAGGTAAGCCTCGCTAGCCTCCTGCAGGGCCATGACAGCGGAGCTCTGGAAGCGAAGGTCAGTCTTGAAGTCCTGGGCGATTTCTCTGACCAGGCGCTGGAATGGCAGCTTGCGAATGAGCAGCTCAGTGCTCTTCTGGTAACGACGGATTTCTCTCAGGGCGACGGTTCCAGGCCTGTAACGATGGGGCTTCTTAACACCGCCGGTGGCTGGTGCTGACTTTCTGGCGGCTTTGGTGGCCAGCTGTTTACGTGGGGCTTTGCCTCCAGTAGATTTTCGGGCGGTTTGTTTGGTACGAGCCATCTTTTTTTTTTTGAATGATCTTAACTGACTGTTAAGGAAATGCGGCAGCTCAGCGCTGCTGGCCCTTTTATAACCGTCCGCCAAACCCTTAGCGCAACGAAGCTCTCCCATTGGACGAGTACGAGTTTAACGACGCTGATTGGCCAGTAGCAGCCACACAACGTTGAGACAGCGTCGACATAGCAGATTATTTTTAGACACGGTATCCAGCCGAGCGATCTATTAATAGCAGACAGGGCCGATAACACAAAATATTCTTCGTTCAAATGAAATCCTTGGTTGTGCCGCTTGTCAATGGAATCCGGTGTGTTTGCTTCTGTCGTCTTCAATGAATTATGAATGTGTGTGTGAGTGATTAGAAAAGAACCCAACATAGACTGCCTGAAACAATTTAGATCTAGACCTAGTCTATAGACCTAGGTAGATATTCTGACCCGATTCGACCGCCCGATCGGCGGTATTTACACAGTGTGTAAATAAATGAGGGGGAAGGATTAATAAAAACATATTTGGTTTTAAAAAGAAGATATAAAATAAAAAGGGTAGACTAGCGGTAGGTTAAAGAATAGAATTTTAAAATAACGACCACCCTTATTTGTTGTAGACAGGGGTTAAACGGAGCACATTTAAAGAAAAATAGATTCTATTTTCATTTGTATCTATGAACGAATACCCCTAAAATATGTCCAGTTACTACTATTAATATGACCGCCCCCTCCCTGTTCTGCTCGTGTAAACCAGTGTAAGTATTATACATCTATAATAATGATCTCATACTGCTAGTGATTGACATGTTGATACGTTATTAATAAAGTTTGAAACAAGTAGGGTAGGGTAGGGTAGGGTAGGAAAACTCGATTTTTGTTCATTGACACACAACGAAAGCTAATTGGGTAAACTTTGGTTGTCCTGAAAAGGACAGTAGTAGGCTAGGTGGACAGTGGGCAGCAGGGTGACACTGTTTAGCTCTTGCCACCGGGTGTCTTCTGTGACTTCTTGGGCAGAAGCACGGCCTGGATGTTGGGGAGGACACCACCCTGGGCGATGGTGACACCCGACAAAAGTTTGTTCAACTCTTCGTCGTTACGGATGGCCAGCTGGAGGTGACGAGGAATGATTCTTGTCTTCTTGTTGTCTCTGGCAGCGTTGCCGGCCAACTCGAGCACTTCAGCGGCCAAATACTCGAGGACGGCGGCTAGGTAGACTGGGGCACCAGCACCGACACGCTCAGCATAGTTTCCTTTCCTCAACAGACGATGAATACGTCCGACTGGGAATTGAAGGCCTGCCCTGGAGGAGCGAGACTTGGACTTTCCCTTGACTTTACCGCCTTTACCACGTCCGGACATTGTGAGTTGGTTAGGAGCGAGAAGAAATACAGCGACTAACAGCGATACGGCTGCAGGCGATGAATGAAGACTTAACGGCGAGATCGGCCCTTTTATACGAAACGGCGAGGAAATCCGTTCGTCACCAAGCGAGCGTTCTGATTGGCTGCGCAGCGGCTTGGCGTTCGTACTCGTACTCGTACTCTCCAAATTTCCTCGCCGTTTCATATAAAAGGGCGGCCGGCGGTCGGTTCGCCTCATTTCTGTTCAAGCCATTGAAAAGAAAACAACATGCCACCTAAAGTTTCTTCCAAGGGAGCCAAGAAGGCCGGTAAGGCTAAAGCCGTACGCACCGGTGACAAGAAAAAGAAGAGGAGGAGAAAGGAAAGCTACAGCATCTACATTTACAAAGTCTTGAAGCAGGTGCACCCTGACACTGGCATTTCCTCCAAGGCCATGTCCATCATGAACTCCTTCGTCAACGACATCTTTGAGCGCATTTCAGCTGAAGCCAGCCGTCTTGCCCACTACAACAAGCGCAGCACCATCACCTCCAGGGAGATCCAGACCGCTGTCCGTCTCCTCCTGCCCGGTGAGCTGGCCAAACACGCCGTCAGTGAAGGCACCAAGGCTGTCACCAAGTACACCACCAGCAAATAAACACAACAGCAAACAACCACCTGGCTTGCTTGTTGTGGCTCTACTACTCGGCCCTTTTCAGGGCCTCCACCCATTCCCAATTAGCTCGGTTTGGTTTACATTGAACGAGTTTTCCCTCCCTCCCTCATCCACCCACCCACTCTGTGTAGCTGCCATGTTACAGTTTTTTTTTTTTGTTTAGTCATTCTTTTCTTTAATAAGTAGAGATAGATATACATACATACATAGGCCTACATAGTAATATGCCTATCCCAACAACTGCACACACTATTCTCTTAACACATTTCATGCTAATTCTATCCTTTAAACTAGACATAAAAAGGCCACATACTTATTACTGGGTGGCTCCTTTTTTTTAAAAACACTATTTCATTCTGCATCTCACACAGGGCATCAGCACACCTCTATGCATATCATTTATTGTGTGTTGTTTGGCATAGATCCAAGGGATGAATGGGATTTAATAGTTTTAATTCAGATTATAAGGCTGGCTGTTGTAATAGGAATTATTAGCCAACACTTTGATTCTTATCACCAGTGCTAACTGCCATTTTCATTACAATACATCCATTCTGGTGGGTTGGTTTTTTTCTGTCTTCATTATATATGTTGAACATAACTGTGTGAGTGTGGCTTTTGGTGTTTTTATTATTTTTGTTTTTCTTTCATTAAAGCTACCATGTCAGATTGCTAAGGCATGCATCTGCCACCATTTGTTCACTGATATACTTTTTTCCTACTACCATCATATCATATGATTCTTTTGGTTTTGTCTTTTGCTAGGCCTGGCTTGAAAATGAGTTGGTTACACTTCTGCACAACATACATTCTCTTTAACAAGACAAAACAACAATTAAATACTCTGAACTTTTTTTTTTTATTATCATATATATACTTTTTTTTTTTTCAAAATACAGAAAATAAAAAATAACATGAGCTCAAGTACACAGCTTTCAAGAAGTTCATGGTTTTCTTTGCCAGCCTGCACAATGATTTCAGCACAGATTAAATTTAAACAATCAAAAGGAGGTTGATCTCTTACCGGCTGACGAGAAAGTTTGCGCAGAAGCATCATTTCTTAAGCCCCTGGTCAGTTGGAGTTGTAAAATGATGAGGTTTTCTTAACATTTGCCCTGGGGCATACATTTATGGTCCTGGTACTAGTTCTATACTGACAAGGATTCTTTCAAAGCAACTTGAGCCCAAAGGGAAGTATTTATATGCCTGCAACATAGCTGTGATTAATAAAGAATGAATTTCAATGCAAAAAATAATAATTTGAATCCCTGCAAGCTCCTTTCACATAAACCAGAGAGAAAAAAATGTATGCCAGTCTATAACATATACAATATAAATAAATTAGATTGAATATAAAGATTTTTTTTATTCCTCTCATTAGTTCAACCCTTCTCTTTTTATATAAACACCCAAGGCAGACGCTTGAGTAAATTAATATCCTT